>NW_024573041.1:110000-381049 GCF_018153835.1 Drosophila eugracilis
GGAGGAATCGGGGTTTCGTGGGCGGCCGATCCCGTCACCCGGGAATCGCTTGTCCGGCCCCGTCAGCCGGGTGCCGGTGCCCCAAACTACGAGAGAGGATATGGGCGGCCGATCCCTTTACCCGGGAATCGGTTGGCCGGCCCCGTCAGCCGGGTGCCGGTGCCCCAAACTACGAGGGAGGATATGGGCGGCCGATCCCGTCACCCGGGAATCGGTTGCTCGGCCCCGTCAGCCGTGTGCCGGTGCCCAAACTATGAGGGAGGGGGGAAAAGGATGAGTGAGAGAGAGGAATGTGGTTCCGTCATCCGGGGACCGCTCGCCGACCGGGATTGGGGAGAATAATTCTGGAGTTGAGCATTTGTGTATTAATACAGTTATTTTATTCACATGCCTTGCTTATGTTTTAAGCCTATCTCTACGCTGTTCCCTACACCCCCGCACCGCTCGCCTCCCACGTTTTGGAGTTGGCCCTTGGCCGTCTTACCTGTACTACTCCTTGTTCGCCGGCCACGTGTTTTACCGGGGGTCGTCTAACTGCTCCTTGTTTCTTTAGTGATTACGACTGTTCTTGTTATGTTCTCAAAACCGACTCCCCGATCGGCTAGCAGCGGGAGTTCTTCGAAGCCCTTCTCTGCTGCCGATCGCGGCAGCGGCCTTTCCGCTGCCGTCGTCGTGTATAAAGAAGCTACAGCTTTTCTGTATTGCGGTTGCGCTGTGAGATGTGTTAGAGGCGGTGTTGGCTCTGCCGATAATAGATTGGCGCTTATCTCTCCGGCATCGTCCAGGAAACGGAGGTCCCGATTCGACTGCTGGCGGAGGCGCCCCTGGATCCGGTCATGTAAACCCACTTGGATCCATTCGTCGGCGGTGGTCCATCCCTCCGGGGCGCGCATCTGGGTCCGGGCACCGGGTCCGGGGTGTCATCCGGAAGGGACTCCTCCTCCGTAATGGCCTCGTCCTCGGGACATGGGGCTGGGCGGCGTCGAGGAGCGTTCCGCAGGATGCCCGGTGGGCCCTCGGCTGGTCCTGTGGGTTCGTCCTCTGTCGTCGGGTGGTGGAACCGCCAGCGCCACGTGTCGGTAGCAGGCAGTGGTCTTACCCGTCGCACGGGTCTGGGCCACTCCCGCAACGACTGCCGTGTTGTCGGTCGAGCTGGGTGTTTCCGGGGTGATGGCCGGCTGTGTGGCTGTTCCCGTGACTGGGAATGTCTCGAGTATTGTGGCTGAGGTGGTGGGACCCTCTGGGGACGCCATCAAATGCTGCAGGAGCTGCTGAAGTGCCCCGTTGCCCGTGGGCGTGCGCGCTCCCGAGCGGGCAGCCTGCTCGTCTGCTGGTGTGTCCGTCCTGGTTGTGGTGGTAGTGTCGTTCGTGGTGGTTCCTTGGCATCTCCTCCTCGGCTTCGTACTCGGCGTTAACGATCCCGCAGGATGGTACCGATGGTTCCAGACCTCCGAGATGGACTCTCCTTGCCTGTTGACGAAATGGGTTCCGTTTGATCGCTGATGTGTCGGGAGTGGGAAGTGTTCCAGCCCAGCTTGGGGCCGTGCATGTACCTACGTGGGTGATCTTGCGTGGGGCGCTATCGGGACAGAGACGCACATGTGCAGCCCTGCGATGTCTTCTTGTTCGATGTCTCCGTGTGGCGGATTCTCGTTGTAAGTCGGGCGTGGCTCTGGGTGCGCTTGTGAGGCGGCTGGTGTGTGAGCCTGTGAGGCGGCTGGTGTGTGCGCCTGTGCGGCGGCTTCTGGGAGCGCCTATGAGGCGGCTGGTGTGTGCGCCTGTGAGGCGGCTGGTGTATGCGCCTGTTAGGCGTCTTCTGGGTGCGCCTGTGCGGCGGCTGATGCGTGTTGTGGCGGCGTGTGTGTGTGTTCGGCTCGTGTCGGTGTCGGCAAGCTGGTTCTCGCGGGTCGAGCCGAAGTAGGTGGTTGGAGCTTGCGGAGCAGGCCCCCACACTGAGGTATTGCTCCGCCGTAGCACAGGAAGTTCATGCCGAGCAGAAGGTCGTCCAGCACGTCTGTCATAATGAGAGCGGAGACGCTGTCCCGAGATTTTCCCAACTGAATCGTGGTTCCAACTGAATCGTTTTGCCAGGCGTTCGCTTATAAAGCTATGCGAGGCCCCCATATCCAAGGTAACGGTGAGAGGGCGCCCCTCGACCGTGACCTGTGTGCGGATACGGTTTCGATCCTGCTGGATGTTCGGTGGGTTACTCGGGTGACTCCCTGATACCCGAAGCTCTTGCCCGTTTCCCGGCGTCTGGCAGCAATCGATAGTACGTATGCCCTGACGACCGCAGTCCAAACAGAACATGATTCGCTGGTTCTGGCATTCCGTGGCGTAGTGACCAGCCTGGCCGCAGTTTCGGCAGGCGGTGCTGGGGTCTATTGACCTGGTGGGCGTGGCCTCTTGGTTAGGGTTTCCCCCGGCGTCTTGGCGGGCGGCGTCGTTGGTCGCGTTCCTAGGGTGTGGCACCTGCGGTGTATGGGCAGGGTTCGCCCTAGGTCGTGCGACTCTGCTATGGGATGGATATTTAGCATCTGGGCTTGTTGATGGGTATCCACAGACGGTTCGGCGTACGCGGCTCCGGTCAACTTTGAAGTTGACCACACGGTGCGTGAGTTCGGTCAGCGTCTTGAAATCCTGGCGGTGGGTGAACATCTGATATTCTGGCAGCATGTTCTCGTAGACCCGTTCCAATTCCTGCTCTGGTGAGAATTCAACGTGGCGCATCTGAAGGCGAATATCAACCAGGTATTCCTTAAATAGCTCATTCACTTTCTGAAAGTGTGAGCGGATCTCGTCGTTGAGGCGTTGATAGTACCGGGGAGGTAGGAAGAAGTCCAAGAATTCCCAGCGAACTTCTGCCCAGGTCCGTCCCTGCAGATCACTGGTTCGGAACCAATTTTCCGCTCGACCAGTCAGGAGGACGATGATAGCGTGAGACAGATACTCCCGGTCAACCCGGTAGGTATCCGTCCGTTCTTCGTTCCGTATCCTCGGAGTGTTCCGTTTGTCTGCCGATCGCGTACAGCCGCCCCTGCTCGTCAACCATACCGTTTTGTTCCATGCCAAGCTCGAGAAGGATAGCCCCAAGTTCGTGCTTCTTCCTGTAGGAAATCCAGGAGACTCCCATGTAGTCGTCGGTGTGTATCCTGGCTGTATATCCTAGGTGGTCCTGGCTAGTGTGCAGGAGCGGCGATGTGTCGAATCCTTGGAGGATGTGTATCCTTGATGGTCCTGGCTAGGGTGCAGGAGCGGCGATGCGTTGATTCCTTGGAGGATATGTATCCTTGATGGTCCTGGATAGGGTGAAGGAGTGTCCTTGTTGCTTGAGGTTGGAGATCGATGTTGTCCCTCGGGACTCCGTTGATTAACTGATCCCTCGTGACTCCGTTGATTGACTGATCCCTCGGGACTCAGTTGATTGACTAATCTTTCGTGACTCCGTTGGTTGACGGAACCGTTGATTGCTCCGAACTACGAGGGAGGATATGAGGGGCCGATCCCGACACCCGGGAATCGGTTGTCCGGCCCCGTCAGCCGGGTGCCGGTGCTCCGAACTACGAGGGAGGGGGGAAAGAATGAGAGAGAGAGGGGAATGCGGTTCCGTTCCGGAGGCCGCTCGCCGACCGGGATTGGCGAGAATAACTCTGGAGTTGAGCATTTGTGTATAAATACATTTGTATTATTCATATGCCTTGCTTATGTTCTTAGCCTAGCTCTACGCTATCTCACCGCTCGCCTCCGACGTTTTGGCGTTGGCTTATCCATACTACTCCTTGACCTTGTCCTTGTTTACCGGGGCGGTGTTGGCTCTGCCGGTATGATGGCTCTGCCGATAATAGTTTGGCGCTGTGTGATGTTGATGTGTTTGAGGCGGTGTTGGCTCTGCCGGTATGATGGCTCTGTCGATAATAGTTTGGTGCTGTGTGATGTTGATGTGTTCAAGGCGGTATCAGAATCCATTCTGATGGAAGAGACCTGCGGGTGGTGAGGGGAAATCGTAATGACAAAGAGACAGACTGACCCACTGACAGACATGGAGAAGGGAAAAAGAAGAGGGGGAGGGGTGTTTGTGACCACAAACTCTGAAATTTTAGTAAACAACAACAAATTGAACCATTGATATGATTCCTTTCCAGAATCTTAAACTGTTTATGGGGTGGGTGGACCAAAAACTCCTAAAAGGAGGCAGCAAACATTATGAACATATAAGTTAACACCGGCCAAGCGCCACCTGCCCTTTACCACCTCTCGACCCGGATACCAGACACCGCGACTTCCCTCATCACCCCACTCAGCCAACCCGACGACCAGCAGGGACACAGCAGCGGTAGTGCAGACACCAAACGTCAGCGGCATCAGAGCGACAGAACGTCAACGGCAGAATTGCCCCGGCAGAATTGCAACGGCAGAATTGCAACGGCAGAAGCGTGAGAATGGAAGAGCACTCACCGCTAGCTGCCTCAGCAATAGCTGCCGCTACCCCTTCCCATTGCCGCGGCCAACCGAAAATGCAGAGCTAGCACCTGGAGGTTAGCAACACGTTGGCCCAAATATCCAGAACCGCTGCTATCAGCAGCGCGACAATGGAAGAGCACTGACCGATCGCTAGCTGTCTCAGACGGAAATGCAACACAAGCACCTGGAGCATAGCAACACTTTGGCCCAAAATCCCTAAAACCTCTGCTGTCAGCATCGGACCGCTCTGCCAGCGTTATGCAGTCAACAAGCCAGCCAAAATTATGATTTAGATTTACTTCGATTTGTACCCCCAAAGCCAGCAGACCATTATTATTTGCAAACAATAAGACCATTGTAACGTATAAAAGCGATTACGGTTTTATTTTAAAGTAGCTTCCTGGAAAATAAAGAAAAAGCTGTGAAAGAGAAGGACGAAGGGACCTGGAATTGGAAAGGCGAGGATGCAGATAACATTAACTAGGTAATATCCGGGGGAATACCCCCCCTCTGGCCATGTCCGGCCATAACTGGCGCCGGAACAGATTCCACTTTCTCTCGAAAGTGGGACCCAAGGACCCATTTGCGTGTGCGTGTAAAAAATATAATTGCTAGCGAATCACAATTACCCGCTGCGGTGAGGATGCTGCCGTTTGGAGCTGTCATTCCCCACGGGCGCAAAAAAAATTGTGAATAAACTTAGTACCTGCCGCGGCGATCTGTCCACGTACCCTGTGACACGGCATATTCGCGGGCACGAAACACTAATTAATATAAAACAAAAGAAGCAATAGTCCACTGCGGAGATAAGTCCATACCATCGGGTAGCTTATTCGCGAGTGTAAAAATTGCAATTTTAATCAAATAAACACAGATAACCGCTGCGGCAATTAATTTGCGAGCGGCAAAAATTATAAACCTATTTCGAAGTAAAAAAAAAAAGAAAATTTTTTTTCAATTATAAAAAATGTGTCGTGTAAGTGGCAATCTGGTGGAAAGGCTAACGGATGTGGAATGCAGTCCAAAACAAGAGGAAACGCTATAGTCGAGTGCCGCGACTGTAAGAAACCCGTTACTGTTTTACAAAATTTTAAAATATTATTTTGCTAGTGGGAATTCACAAGGCGCCACCTATTGTCAGAGGAAGTATGTTGAGTATGCTTATAGTGACGTCACTGCCCATGTGAGGCCTTATAACCTTATTTTCTTTATAAATAGCGAAATAATGTTCCGATTTAAAAAATCTTTGGTAAATCGATAGATATTAACAGAAATAAGTTATACAAGGTCAAACGAAGGCATTCATTATAATATTATAGATGCCACAGTTTTCTTCGGTTTGTGGGCGTAAGAGTAAGCGTGGCCGGATGCAACTTCGTGGCAAGTTGCAGAGGCATCTCTCAAATACGGTTTTCTAAGCTCTTATAGTTTTCGAGATTTTTGCATTTTTGTTTTTTCGGGTTTTGTGGGCGTCAGAGTGAGCGTGGCTTGATCGGAAAAGAACAATTCGCATGGGAGCATCATAAAAACCTACATGCTTAATTCGAACTTTCTATCTCTTACAGTTACCGAGATATCAGCTTTTGTAGAAAATCCTTCTTTTGAGCTTTGTGGGCGTATGGGTGGGTGTGGCCGGATGGTAGAACCACTATAAGATGCGCTGGCATCTAAAGATTATACTTTCTGAATTTCAACTTTCTAGCTCCAATAGTTCCTGAGATTTCAGCAATTTTAGTTTTTTGCGATTTGTGGGCGTTATAGTGGGCGTGGCAGGATGCTGTAATAAACTTGCGCTGTCCCGGGACCTCAAGAATCTTCATTGTTAATTTCAACGTTGTGTCTCTTATAGTTCCTGAGATCTCAGCGTTCATACGGACGGACGGACGGATGGACGGACGGACGGACGGACAGACAGTCGGACATGGCTCAATCGACTTCGCTATTGATCCTGATCAAGAATATATATACTTTATAGGATCGCAAACGTTTCCTTCTATCTGTTACATACTTTTCAACGAATCTAGTATACCCTTTTACTCTACGAGTACGGGTATAAAAAGCTTCCCAGTGGAATGTGTGGCAACCGTACCTTAGTAGGCACAATGCCAAAACGGATAAATACGGACCACCGCGCCGATAAACACAATTACACAGAAATACAAAAATAAAGAACCAAAAAAACGAATTTTTTTAAAGATCGCACAACGCTCAAACGAAAATTACAATTTTGTTTTTTTTTTAAATTTCAGAATAATAATCCTGTAGGGGAGAAAACAGAAGACCTCGAAAAATTGAAACACTGAAAAATTAAAACCACGAAACAAGAAAAAGAAGGAAAATACTGGGGGTAAGTGAAACGATTCTTTATACGCACGTCTCTTAATACTAATAAAAAAAATATATAAATAAAGTAGAAATTAATTTAAAAGAAAAAGCTGAAAATTGTTGCTAAATTCCCTGCTTCGACCCACAATTAAATAAAGTGAAAAAACCCTGAGAAAAAATTAACCATAAAAATGGAGGAAATGAAAGAAGTTTTAAACCGCCTTAACCGCCATTTCGGCCTTAACCACTCAGATGGTGGGCATGAAGGAAGAGGTTAGGAAAGTAGGAAATAGGGTGAACGTTTTAGAAACTGACTTCGAGCGACGCAACCCGGTACCAGAGATACCGCTACCACTAATGCGTCCGCGTACGGAGTACGAACTCAAGGAGTCTTCGCCCGTACCGGAATGCGTAAGGGAGCTTGTGACTTTCGAGGGAGATTCCGAGAAATACAACTTTTGGATTAATAGGGCTCAATCCATTGTTAACGATTTCGAGGTCGTTCGGGAGAAACCCCTATATAGGTCAGTCCTTATTCAGATTAGACAAAAAATAGGTAGATTAGGGGCAACGCTGACATGGCACTCAATGCCTATAACGTGCGGGATGACGATTGGGCAGAGGTCAGACGGGTATTGGCATTACACTTTGCCGATAAACGAGATGTTGGTACGCTTGAGTACAAACTAGCTCAAATGACCCAGGGAAGCCAAAAACTGGACGATTTCTACCTTAAGATCAACAATTATGTCTCGCTCATAATGAATAACATTAAGAGCATGAATTATTCTACGGAGATAACCGACGCTTTTCCTGCCGGTCAAAGGGACAAAGCCCTTAATGCTTTTATAAGGGGAGTAAAGGGCGACGCTTCTAAGCTACTGATAATCCGTAAGCCTGCGGACGTCCACGAGGCATACTTTATTTGCCTAGAATTACAAAAGATAGAACCGAGGAACTCTGCACCAAGAGCGCCTTTTTTTAGACAGACCCTTAGCCAGACAGACCCTTAGACAATTTTTTAAGCCGATTGGGAACAATACCGTTCTCACCTTTTTTGTCCTTCCCGGACTAACATCATTTGACGGCATCATAGGAGACGACACCCTAAGAACCTTAAAAGCCCTGATCGACAGAAAAAATGACCTCTTGACAATATCACCCGATATCAAGATTCCCCTTCTTGCTAAAAAATCCTTAAATGTACACCTACTGTTAGATAAAAAGCACCCTGAGTCTGCAAGGGAAGCTTTAAACGCTCTTATTAGCGAGTATTTCAAAATATTCGAGCCACTCTCACAAGGAGAGGCCGTAGACACAAGTGTTAGGGCTGAGACTCGCACAAGCACCTCAGACCCTATATACACAAAGAGCTATCCCTACCCTACCAACATGAGAGGGGAAGTGGATTGACAGATAGAAGAACTCTTGCGGAATGGGATCATCAAACCATCTAAAAGTCCCTATAACTCCCCGGTCTGGGTAGTAGCAAAGAAACCCAAACCGAACGGAGAGAAGCAATACCGCATGGTCATCGATTTTAAGCGCTTAAAAGCAGACACTTATCCTATACCGGACATGAACTCCACTTTGGCAAGCCTAGGGAAAGCCAAATATTTCACAACTCTCGATTTAACCTCGGGATTCCATCAGATTTATTTGTTGGAGTCTGATACCCCAAAACAGCATTCTCCACAATGAATGGGAAGTACGAATTTCTTTGCCTCCCGTTTGGTCTAAAAAATGCCCCAGCGGTGTTTCAAAGAATGATCGATGATGTGTTACGGGAACATATCGGCAAAATTTGCTACGTGTACATAGACGATAATAGTCTTCAGTGAGGACTATGATAGCCACTGGCAAAACTTTCGCGCTGTCTTCAAGAACCTGGAGAAAGCCAGACTGCAGGTCAACTTAGAAAAAACCAATTTCCTATCAACTCACGTTGAATTCTTAGAATATGTAGTAACTGCAGATGGTATCAAAGCATACGAGAAAAAGGTGGAGGGTGTCACAAAAATGAAACCACCTACCAACGTAAAGGAATTAAAGAGTTTCCTCGGCATGACATCTTACTATAGGAAATTTATTAAGGATTATGCAAAGGTCGCGAAACCACTAATTAATTTGACTCGAGGAGAGTTCGCTAGGATTAAGTCGTCACAGTTGAAAAATGCTCCCATTGAACTCGACGAGGCCGCGATGAAAGCCTTCAATGATTTAAAATCTATCCTTTCATCCTCAGAGGTTTTGGCATTTCCAAATTTTTCTAAACCCTTTCACTTAACCACTGACGCATCGAATTATGCTATCGGGGCAGTCCTTTCTCAAGTAGACGCAGGCAAGGATAGGCCAATAGCGTATATCTCTTGACTCAGACGGAAGAAAACTATGCCATCAATGAAAAGGAAATGCTCGCCATAGTGTGGGCCTTAGAAAATCTTCGGTCTTATTTGTAAGGTGCCGGGTCCATCAGGATTTACACCGATCACCAGCCTTTAACATTTGCCCTAGGCAATAGAAATTTTAACGCCAAGTTAAAACGTTGGAAGTCCCGTATTGAGGAATACAATTGCGAACTAATATACAAACCAGGGAAGTCGAATATAGTGGCCGACGCACTTTCAAGGGTTACAACGTACGTTAACCATCTGGGCTCTGGCACCGATGCCGCCTCCGAGTCAGATTCTATAGCAACAATTCATAGCGCTCTTCAAGACGCATCTCATTTAATCCCCCACGTTGAAACACCGATTAACGCCTACCAAAATCAACTGATTTTTCATCCAGGCCTCTCCGATTACTCATGTGAACACCCACATGCCGGATACGTGCGCAACTCAATTCCAATTAACGACTTTACCTCTTTTAATTTCTACACTCACATAAAAAGTACTTAAAACCTTCAGTAATCAATGGGATTAAAATTCCGGACGATTACCTACAACTCCTTCAAACCTGTTGCTTTCAGAGTTTTAAATTGTTCAAAATCCGCATAACACAGCGCCTAGTTCACGATATTACAGACCAAGAGCAAATTTGCGAAGTCATTGAAAAAGAACATCGCAGAGCGCATAGAAACCCAAAAGAGGTCCGCATTCAGATCCTAGAGAAGTAAATGCTCGCCATAGTGTGGGCCTTAGAAAATCTTCGGTCTTATTTGTAAGGTGCCGGGTCCATCAAGGTTTACACCGATCACCAGCCTTTAACATTTGCCCTAGGCAATAGAAATTTTGGTGGCAAGTTAAAACGTTGGAAGTCCCGTATTGAGGAATACAATTGCGAACTAATATACAAACCAGGGAAGTCGAATATAGTGGCCGATGCAATTTCAAGGGTAACAACGTTAACCATCTGGGCTCTGGCACCGATACCGCCTCCGAATCAGATTCTCTAGCTACAATTCATAGCGCTCTTCAAGACGCATCTCATTTAATCCCCCACGTTGAAACACCGATTAACGCCTACCGAAATCAACTGAATTTTCATCCAGGCCTCTCCGATTACTCATGTGAACACCCACATGCATGATACGTGCGCAACTCAATTCCAATTAACGACTTTACGTCTTTTAATTTCTAGACTCACTTAAAAAGTACTTAAAACCTTCAGTTATCAATGGGATTAAAATTCCGGACGATTACCTACAACTCCTTCAAACCTGTTGCTTTCAGAGTTTTAAATTGTTCAAAATCCGCATAACAGCGCCTAGTTCACGATATTACAGACGAAGAGCAAATTTGCGAAGTCATTGAAAAAGAACATCGCAGAGCGCATAGAAACCCAAAAGAGGTCCGCATTCAGATCCTAGAGAAGTACTATTTCCCACGGATGGCTAATATCATTCGCACGCAATTGTCAACCTGTGCCACTTGTAAATTGCACAAGTATGACAGGCACCCAAATAAACCACCACTACAGCCATGTAGTGTAGCCCATGTGAAATACTTCATATCGACGTTTTCACATTGGAGAAAAAAGTATATCTCAGTTGCATCGACAAATTCTCTAAATTTGCTAAACTTTTCCCCTTACAATCGAAATCAGCAATCCATCTTCGCGAAACACTACTGGATGCACTCCATTACTTCACGGCGCCTAGAATGATAGTTACGGATAACGAAAGAGGCCTTCTATGCCCAACTGTCCTTAACTACCTTCGAACTTTGGAAATTGAGCTCTACCATACCCCAACTCAGAAAAGCGAAGTAAACGGTCAGGTAGAAAGATTCCATTCTACCTTCATGGAAATATATCGATGCTTAAAAGGCAAATATCCCACCTTTAAACCAAACGAGCTTATCTCAATTGTTGTAGACAGATACAATAACTCTGTCCACTCGGTGGCAAATAAAACACCCGTTGACATTTTTTTCAAGCGAACTTCTAGAATAAACTACCGGGGGCTGTCTAATTTTAAACAGCAAACTCTTGAGGACATTCGAGGCCTCATTGAGCACAAACAAAACTAAACCAACAATGAGCGCAATAAAAATAGAGGCGACCCAATTTCCTATGAACAAGGTGACACCGTATATGTCGCCAATATACAGATTAAAACCAAAGAAAAGAAGCGATTCAAGGCGGAGGAGGTTGAAGATGAAGGTCACTATCAAAACAAGGCCGGGAAAAATCTTTCATAAATCCCATCTAAGAAATTAATTTTTTTTTTTGATCAACAGTGTAGCTCATATTTTTCTCGACAGGGAGGACTGGCAACAGAATATCATAACTCCTCAAAACATTGAAATTTATCTATACAAAAGTGCGCACTGAACGTTTCACTGACTCATAACCTCCTTCAAATACAAACAAATAAATAAACATTAGTAATAAACAAAAAAAACTCAATAATTCAATTCTTAGTTTAAGTTAAGCAAAAACAAAAAAACCTCTCATAACAGGGGAAAATTTAATCAAAATGACATTGAACCACAACAAATAAAATTTTTTTAATAGTAAGAACATACGAATAATACAGGAAAATACCAAGAACACCAACACAAACATTAGGCTTAAGACAAAGAAAATATTTTATTATAAGAATCAACAATTTCATGTGCACGTAATCCCCTGCCGACGTTACAAGTGCGTCCACAATCTACGTGGCGACAACCCTCCACATTTTCAAATATGACGCACCGGTTGTCCCCTTGCAACAAGGGACCGTCTGGAAGACCAATGGCGTTTTCAAACTGGCTCACGTCATCAATCTAGGCCACATGCAGCAACTCATCGACCAGGTGGCAAACGAGGCTATGGTGGTAACCGACCAACGTATCAACGCACTGGTTGGCCACTATCTGCAACACGCTTCAGAGGTAATCTCGCGCATGGTTGGCGCACCAACACGAAGGCAACGCTCAATCGACTGGCTAGGATCAGCCTGGAAGTGGGTCGCGGGATCACCGGACAAATCGGATTGGAATGCCATCTTGAAAGAGGAGGACAGCTTGGCGAGAAACAACAATCAGCAGATTCGCATCAATACTAAGTTGTTCGACACAACACACGAGTCGCTCCAGAAGTTGAACGACGTTATCGGGAGAGTCAACGCAATAGATGGGGACTTCCACGTGACGACGGCCGTTCTCCACAAAGCAATTATATCAACGAAATGCTGAGGGCCTCCCAACTAGGAAAGACTGGAGTGGTCAACACGAATCTCCTGGACCACAACGAGGTCGACACAATACTGGCGGAGGTGGACAGCCTCCCTTATCAAAACGTTGTCGAGGCCATCGAATTTTCTAAACCTACAATCCTGACAAACGGGACTGCTCATTTGTACATCTTGGCTAAGCCCAAGGTAGTGGAAAGGAGGTACAGATTGATGAGGATCTACCCAACGATATCCGATGGGAAACATGTTGTTCTGAAATACAACACATTGGCGATGGACCGCCTGGAAACATACGCCCTCCTCGGAAAGTGTGTATCCATCGGCAACACAACGGTCTGCTGAGAAAAGGACTTGTTTAAATTGGAGGAGGACAGTTGCATACCTAGACTGTTAAAAGGAGGCCAGGCCGAATGCGACTATCTGATAATCAACCAAAAAAGGTTGATCTAATCGATGACGGCACACTCTTCCTAACCAACTTCAATGGAACGATATCCACACCAGCCAAGAAGTAAAAATTATAGGGATCGTACGTCATACAATTTGACAACGAAACAATCTCAATCGGCGATCGGAACTACAGTAGCTACTCTTCAACACACCTTATGGCAATTCCCGCCGTGCTAACTCAGGTAAAAACAACGGGTTACGAGCTATCGCTGAAATATGTCCATGAATTCAGCATGGAAAACCAAAAGAAGTTATCTGTTATGTCAGATGAGATTTGGATATCCTTCTCAGTGGAGATAGTCATAGCCCTCTCCATTATGACAACGGTATTCAACGTATGGAAGAAGATTACGTCGACCAAAGGAATCCCTAAACTGCGGGACCCGCCTGCAAGCCTGGAAGCGCAGGATACTATGGAACCCGTAACCATTAACCTATTAAACCTAACCTATTAAACTGTGGGACACAGCTCTTGTGGTGGGGAGGAGTTAACACCGGCCAAGCGCCCCCTTCCCTTCACCTCCTCTCGACCCGGATACCAGACACCGCGACTGCCCTCATTACCCCACTTAGCCAACCCGACGACCAGCAGAGACACAGCAGCGGTAGTGCAGACACCAAACGTCAGCGGCGTCAGAGCGACAGCGCAGCGACAGAACGTCAATAGCAGAATTGCACCGGCAGAATTGCAACGGCAGTAGCGTGAGAATGGAAGAGCATTGACCGCCCGCTAGCTGCTTCAGCAATAGCTGCCGATACCCCTTCCCATTGCCGCGGCCAACCGAAAATGCAGAGCTAGCACCTGGAGGTTAGCAACACGTTGGCCCAAATATCCAGAACCGCTGCTATCAGCAGCGCGACAATGGAAGAGCACTGACCGATCGCTAGCTGTCTCAGCCATAGCTACCCCTACCCCTGCACGCGGACGGAAATGCAACACCAGCACCTGAAGCATAGCAACACTTTGGCCCAAAATCCCCAAAACCGCTGCTGTTAGCATCGGACTGCTGCAACCGCTCTGCCAGCGTTATGCAGTCAACAAGCCAGCCAAAATTATGATTTAGATTTACTTCGATTTGTACCCCCAAAGCCAGCAGACCATTCTTATTTGCAAATAATAAAACCATTGTAACGTATAAAAGCGATCACTGTTTTATTTTAAATTAGCTTCGTGGAAAATAAAGATTGAGCTGTGAAAGAGAAGGACGAAGGGACCTGGGGAATACTCCCCCCTCTGACCATGTCCGGCCATAGCTTATATTAGAATCTAGAAAAAAGAATAAGAAGAAAATAAGAAATACAAAAAGTACTTCAGACTATATAACCTTATAACAGTTTTCATATAAATAATTAATAATTTCATCTTATCTTGAAAACTAAAAACAAGACACAAAAACAAAAACACTGAAATAAAGAAACAATAAAATAAACACATTTTTTGTTGAATTAACGTGCGCAACGGATGCCGTAACATGCGCCTAAAAGATGTTTACAAATCGGATGCATGAGTGTGAAGTGACACTTTATTAAGATAAACAACTTCCATCAGAATCCATACTGATGGAACGGACCGCCAGACAGATAATGGGTTTTGGGGTGGGGGAAATTTAATTGATAAAAACCATTAATGTCACAGTTAATTGATAAAAACCATTAATGTGACATTTAATTGCACATAAATCTGGCCCAGAAGCCACTACTTTGGGTAAAATTAGTTGAAACGGTTTTTTTGTTTAATACGGTTAGTATAGTATTAGCGTTGAAATATTTTCTTTTAAATCTCAGCGAGCTGCTTAAGAGTGGTCGGTGCCCATCAGCAAGAGTCGATCACTGTACGCTTATTAAAGGTCATTGACCTCTGCGGCTGCAGCAAAAGAAAAGCTTTTTACGTGAGGAAGCGATGAGCTGGTTAAGTCATTCTGGCTTATTGGAAAAAAGCTGGTTATCTAGCTGTTAGACATTTTTGTTTTCGTTTGTTTAGGTTTTGGCCAGAGTTCAAAGAATTAAAAAAAAAATGAAAAAATTGCTGATTCCGATAGGGAAGACGTTGAACATGAAGCAGATTGCCCAATATGTAGAAAATCTTTGTCCGCAGGCACTGTGTTTAAAACAAAGTGCAACCGCGAAGTTTCACAAAAACTGCCTAGCGAATCACTAGAAGTCCAGTCATAAGTGCCCATCTTGTGGAACCGCCTGCTTCGCAACTGCATCGGCCACGCCAGTTGAAAATTTAATAAGAGTTTTTATTAAGTTCTATTTTGTGGAATGAAGGGTTTTTTATTAATACTTGGAAAGTGAATTCACTATGACGAAAAGGCACGGCGCGTGCGTACGAGAGGGAGTTTCGATTTGAAAGGAATGAAAGGAAATATGAATTTGAACTTATTTATTTGACTTAAATTATCTTATGCTATGGACAAAAGGTACAAAGATAGAGGGAGAGAGGAGAGCGGAAGCCGAATTCCCTGAGCGAAAAATCTTTATTGGGCCCCGCTCCCCATTTTATACTGAAAGACCACAATGACCAAACACCGCCCCCTCTAAAGGGACGACGTCATTCAGGATTGTACAGGTAGAAGCGCCAACTTATGGATGGCGCGTCGGTACGTTCCCTCCGCTGTCTTTACGTCCGCCACTCGGACCGTGTCGTCAGCGCCGACGTGCACCGTCCGATCCTCCATTGCTGGGGCACCATGTTGTCTTCTCCTAAGACAACGAGCGCTCCCACGAACCTGTGCTTGTGACACAAGACGCAATGTCTTGTGCCATCGCCGCAAGCAGGTGGGGCCAACAGCGGGCCGCCGATCAGAAGATGCCCGGGGGTTAGATCTTTGCCGTCGCTGGGGTTGCTGCTTAGCACTCCGATTGTCCTCGAGTTTAGGACCACCTCCACGCTGGCGATTAGAGTGCAGACCTTCTCTGCAAGAGGTCGTTGCCGACCGTCCGTAGGAACAGGTGCTTTGCAGACTTTACAGTTACTTCCCATAGACCGCTGAAGTGAGATGCTCTGGGCGGTATAACCGAAAATTAGCATCCTATTTTTGATTCGAATGCCTTCAGACCGTCCTCCTGCTCCTCCAGGCGGGCCCGGAACTCTTTCAGGTGGCGGTTTGCTCCACACCTTCTCCGGGATCCCGCGGCGACTCACGAACCTTTGAAAAGCCAATAAAAGAGCATCAGTGTTGAGGTCAGACACTAACTATAAGTGGACCGCTTTGGATTCAAAACACACAAACAAGGCCATGTACGACTTGTACAGTGGCTTACCAAGAATACGATAGGTTAAGCTAAATGGTCCAAAAAAATCAACGCCGCAGATATTCCCCTTTATTGCGTCAAGAGTTGCGGCTTGTACCGGAAGCAGCGCGTTCATGAACGAACAGTTCGTCGACATACTTCTTGAGCATTGAATAACAATCCTTTTTCGCGCAAAAGACTTACAAGAGCTCGAGGACCAGCGTGACAATTCGTAACGTGCAGGTATGACACGTAAGATTTAACGAAGATTTCGATAGCAACAACGGAAATTTGGCTTCTTACGGGATAGGAGCATTTAACAACCGACCACAAACTCGGAGCAACGTTCACAAAAGGATTAAATTTCTGAATATTCGGTGATACCGGTCTCTGTTTCCAAATTTTGCCTATGTCGTCACTGAATTCCTAAGATTTGTGATCAAATCTACAATTTTCGAATGCAATATTCAGTTCTCTTGGCGTCATACTTTCTCTCATTAGGATGTCATTAAACAAAACCTGCAACGATGTGCGGCTTAAGGCATCGAATAACACTCTCAACTTGGTTGTCCGCATTGGCCATCTGGAATTTTATCATTAGTAGAGGACATGTGGCCCAGTGATACATATTCTTCCATGAAATCCAGATACATTTTCTTTAAAGAAGGATCTTTTGACAATCTCCCTTCAAGCGACAAAAATCTACGTTTCGCAACTTCATATGACGAACCAAGAGTTATGGGGTCAGATTTGAACGGCAGTCTTTGAGTATTTTTCTCAAAGTGTTGTTCACAAAGTTGCTGCTCAGGAGTATGGACTTTAGCCTTAGGCGGCAAGTCCCCCACAGACCAAAATTTCTGCAGGGTGGTGTCAATTGACTCCAACGCTTCTTCCTGACAGCTAAGATGTACCGAATTTTCCGGCTTTATTTTGTTTTCCGAGGCACATCTCCCTGACACTATGCAGTCGAGTACAGATTTTTGTAAAATGGGAAGTTTAGGGATGGGAAGTGCTTTATCTGGCCAACTGACAGAATTTTAAAGAATGATTCTGCGCCGATAAGCATGTCAATTTTTAGGGGCTTGAAGAAGAATGGATTTGCAAATTGAATATTTTCAGGTACCCTCCACCCGCTGGTGTTCACCGTTTGATCCCGATAATAACCAGAAATATTTTTTAAAACATGAAAATCGGACGACAACTAACTGCTTTCTATTCGCGACTTCACTATTGCGTGAATTTTTTTTTGTTGCTTGAGCACTAGTTTCACAAATGCAAAGTCATACAACGTTTTTTCTTTTAATTTGTAGTCTCTGAGCGAGCTCATCGGTCACAAAATTTACTTGTGAACCAGAGTCAAGCAACGCTCGACCCATCACAATTTCGCCACTTTTCGTTAACACGCTAACGATAGCTGTAGCAAGAACAACTCTATCCGAAATAGTGGCATGAAAAACATGCGAAGTGGATGGAGACTCTCCGTGAGCGCGGGCTGAGAAGGAGGCGGCAACGCGAGTTTTGTATTAGCAGATTATCTGTGCAGAGATTTACAGAGACACACCCTGCACCTGTTCGACATGCATTTTTTAACAGTGTGACCCTTGCGAAGGCAGTTAATGCACAAGCGCACCTTTTTTCGCAAAATCGAACCTCTGTTGCACGTTTAAGGAAGCGAAAGAAGTGCAATTTCATAAATGATGCTCTGCCGAGGTGCAAAACACACATAAGGCAGGGTCGTCCCTGGCAGCGACCAACGAAAAACTTTTATTTCCACTCTTCTTCGGAAACGTATTGTTAGGCTTAACATTGTTGGCTTGGAAGCCTGTTCGGCGACCAAGCGCTCCAAAGGGGAAGCGAAGTATAGTCCAACTGTTCTTCCCACTTTCTCTTCGATCCTGCATCGACTTTGCTCATTATTAAATGGATGAGGATGGGATTCGTTATCCGTTTGTCCTCCCCAATAGACAGCAGGGAATAATTAAGAGCTCTGACTGTGTCGATCAGGTTTCTTAAGGCTGTAGCTGATGGCTGGGACATATTCGGCAGATTAAAAAGTGTGCTTTCCGCTGAAGGTTGGAAGAGCAACGCTCGGCAAACGGCATTGGGAAGTGCGCTTCACCGGCGGAGCAACATCATCGGCGCTCATACGCCTGCCATTGCTTATTAGCAAGATTAGTAATGATTTTGTCATTACGGCAGTCTCTTTCAGTTCCTCGCGGAATAAATCCTTTGCGTATTTTGCTTTGATTCTGAATTAAATAAGCATTTTCGATGTGCGAATTCAAAATTTCTAATCTACATTCTAACTGGAATTTAGAGAGAGAGGGAGTCGACCCTCCTGTAAATACTGCTGTCTTTGGGATATACTCTGCATTATTCCATCTCGTTTATTTTTAAGCTCTTCGATATCTTTGCTCGCCATGTTATAGCTTGTAAAAATGTTTTAAAAATCGAAGAGAATGATACAAATTTATTTTAATTCAAAAGAAATAACGAATAAAATAAAAAATAAAAAATAAAAAATAAACGAGTGGTATATTCCGAACGTAGGCAAGCAGGGCACTTGTCGATGAATTTTCGAAAAAACAAAATAAAACAATTTTTTATTTGTTAATTTCTTTGGAACTAATACGCCGCACGTACAAAACTTAAAGGGTAGCACAAGCTCAGCCAGAATACCGAAAACGCTGCGAAAAACAACAACAACGCTTGCACTTGTCCAACGACCGAAAAGAATATGCAAAGAGATAGAGAGTTGAGAGAACTGGCAGCGATATCAGTGCGAGAGTGTGTATGTATGGTATTCGGCCGGTGGCTTTCTCCTTTATATGTAACGACAGATTGCGAAAATGTCCCGCAATTTGCTTGGCAACAAGTTACAGAAAAAAAAAAGAAACGAAAACGAAAAAAATCATTTTTTTTCTGTCTTGAAATTGAACCCTAAATTGGTGCTCACTACGAGATGTTGGGGAATTAAAACACAATTTGGGTCCACGACGAAATTAAATTTAACACCCAAAGCGATTCACTTTTTATCTTAATTTATTTTGCAGGTATAATAAATATAAAATAATTGGTTAGTGCATGCAAATTTTTATTTTTGTTAAATAATATGTTAAATGCTCACTATCTATCGATTTTACACTATTTCGAAAAAATGAGACAGATTAACTTCCAACTTTAAACATTCTATACTCGTATAGCCGATTTGGTCCGCTCAGCAACTGCCTTCTTTGGCTCCATGTATCGTCTTTTGATCGGGCTTCCGGGTCTTCTGGCTGCTGCTTGAATTTTACCGACGCGGAATTTACTATGACGAAAAGGTACGGCGCGTGCGAACGATTCGTGTATCTAGACGGTTTTCTGGTCGTGTCAGACAGTTTTGACTCACATATGAAGGTACTAGGGATGTTCGCTGGCCACATAAAGGCGTCAGGCTTAACTGTAAATGTTAAAAAGGTAGAAATATTTAGGGCACATCGTTGGTGAAGGAGTTATTCGGACAGATCAGCAATGAAGGAACTCCCGTTGCCCAAGTCGCTGAAAAGCCTTAGAATAATTCTAGGTATGGTCGGTGGTACCGAAAGTTTGTAGAAAATTTTGCTTCAGTTCCAGTTTTAATAAAATTTAAATGTGTGATTTTCCCAAATTTTATACCCGTTACTCGTAGAGTAAAAGGGTATACTAGATTCGTTGAAAAGTATGTAACAGATAGAAGGAAGCGTTTCCGAACCTATAAAGTATATATATTCTTGATCAGGATCAATAGCGAAGTCGATTGAGCCATGTCCGTCTGTCCGTCCGTCCGTCCGTATGAACGCTGAGATCTCAGGAACTATAACAGATACAAAGTTGAGATTAACCATGAAGATTCTTGAGGTCCCGGGACAGCGTTTATTAAGTTTATTACAGCATCCTTCTACGCCCACTCTAACGCCCACAAATCGCGAAAAACTAAATTCGCTAAAATCTCGGGAACTAGAAACTTGAAATTCAGTATGTATAAACTTTGGATGCCAGCGCATCGTTTAGTGGTACTATTATCCGACCACACCCACCCATATGCCCACCAAGCTCAAAAGACGGTTTTCGCATTTTCAAGAAAACCTGATATCTCGGTAACTATAAGAGATAGAAAGTTCGGATTACGCAAGTAGATTTAAATGATGCCCCAAATACGAATTGTTTTTTTTCCATCTAGCCACGCCCACCCTAACGCCCACAAAACTCGAAAAACCAATATTGCAAAAATCTGGGGAACTAAAAGAGCTAGAAAGTTAGGCTGAAGAATGCGTATTTTGGGGACGCCATTGCACCTTTCCACCGGGTTTTCTTCGGCCACGCCTACTCTAACGCCTACAAACCGCGGAACACTGTGGCGTCTATAATAATATTATGAATGCCTTCGTTTGACCTTGTATAACTTATTTCTGTTAATATCTATCGATGTACCAAAGATTTTTCAAATCGGAACATTATTTCGCTACTTATGAAGAAATTTAGGTTATAAGGCCTCACATGGGCAGCGACGTCACTATCAGTTACTCAACATGCTTTCTCCGACAATAGGTGACGCTTGGGTAATTTCCACTAGCAAAATGAATATTTCAAAATTGTGTAAAACAGTAACGGGTATCTTATAGTCGCGGCACTCGACTATAAGATACCCGTTACTGTTTTCAATGTCACCACGAATATCCTTATAAAAGTCATCAGTTTTCATAGTATAGATGAATGAGTCTGTATCTATATAATTTAAAACTAAATTTTCTTGAAATTTGGGTTTCATGTATTGGTAATGAAAATCATACATTTTCCACTTTGATAAGTCCAATACAGTAAAACCCAAATACATTGGCTTATCAAATATTACTGAAAGTTTTTTCATTTGGATGGCATAGAACTCGTCATTTATTTTAGTTGCACTATGAAAATTGAATTTTAAAATTAAATTTTTATCACAATGTTTTTATTCGACCGAGTTTATGAACATCTGTAGACTCCCATGTAGTTACCAATTTAACCTCTACACTTTTCCAAGATTTTCCATAGTTTTCCCATAGACCGATTTGTTCATTAATTTAAAAAAATCTTTTTCAAATTTATTCTTGGCATTCTGTCTATGTAAAGTATTTAAGTCAATATAAGTCTTTAGACAAGGTTTTTGTAAAAAGCGAACCCCTCTATGAATCTTTTTTAATATTAACCCATTTTGTATGCGTTGCTGCAAATTTTTATAATGGATTACATATTTTTTTTTGTTCCCGAGGTCAGCTATTAATTTTTTAACTTTATCCTCTTTAGATGCAAAACTATTTGACGGACAAAACGGTATATTACGTCCACTTCCAAAAAATATCCATATTCACTATCAATAGATATGTTATGTATATCAAAATTTTGTAAGTCATTAGGGGACAACCATTCAAACCATTTATATGGAAGAGGTTGTGACATTGCCAACCATATATACCATCTGAAAGGTATTGATGTGAAGATCATATATATACATATATATTGGATCTGGCTTCTACGGATCAAAAGATATATAGATTCAATCTTTATTTTCAATTTTTAAAATAAAAGTTATCGAATAATTCTTATTTTTCAATTTATATATTAAAAATTGAAAATAAAAGTTATTGCGTAATTTTTATATAAAAATTGATACTTAATAATTATTACTAATTTTTTATTATTAAAATTAATTTTAATTATTAAATATCAATTTTTTTCGTAAAAATTAAGAAATAACTTATATTTTGTAATTTGTTGCTTTTTTAATTATAACCGTTACAGTCCCTGGATTCAAATAGCCATGCTGACATGAAGATATGACAGATCTACACTGATGCTGCAAGTGAAGAACGAGAATTTTTTCGAAAAGTTTGGTGATAGTTTAGATAAAGCTCAGTAATATTCAGCAGCCGAGTTTTTCTTTTCTTGGGAAGGGGAATATGTTCAATGTTCTAATCCGTATTTGCAGTAGATTCTCCAACCGGTAGCAAAGACGGAAATAAAACTCTTTGGATCCAGAACAAACTGGTTTTTACATCGAGCTAAATAGTCCTTATAACACTGACTGTTATGCACGGTAAATTTAGACCGAGACCGTATTATTGAGGTGCCATAGTCGGATACCGCAACGGAACACAGCAATTTAACTATAAAATATGCCTTAAGTTGTCGACATATCGGTACATACATAAAAATCGGACCCGTCAAAATCAGATATACAATTATTATTTTTTAAAAAAATTGGTTTACGGTTCGCCTTTATTGTTCTTAGGATTACTAAATAGTCCCGTTTCAATCTGAAGAGCTAGTGTGGAATGATAAGGATCTTCAGGGTAGTAGGTAGGATATGGGGGTTCTGGATCAATAAGGCTTCAGGCTCACTTTACACTTACGTAAATGTGGTTTAATCAGTTGTTGTTAATGCGAATTTCCGGTTATAGTATCAATTGTCGTGGGTGAGACAAGTGTGTTACTCCTCCTAAACTCAGTTACGTTTGTGGGTTGTGTATTGAGGCATTTTGTCATGCCCCAATATTTTCCAGAACCTTCTCTCTTCCTGTACGCTTCTCGCGACATTATTTATTACATTTTATATAAAAAAAATTATATATGTGTGTATATATTTTGTGGAGAAAAACAGTTATTGCAATACAAATACTGAATTCAAGCAACTCATAATTAAGTGACATTAATTGCTAGCTCTTTCCTCGAAACGGCAAACATACAGGATGAGTGGAATGAGCTTGATGCATTATCATTGCCAACCATAAAGATCATACCCTAACGTTTGAACAACCAATTTCAATAATAAATGCTGAAGTAAAAAGAACGCCACCAATTCGCGTTAAGATTATGCTTACCTGTGAAGACTATGAGGTGTTTTTACCAGAGCAATTTAGTTCGCTATCCAAGACAGCCGTGGAGCGTGTTTCCTATGGGAACTATAAATTTGTAAAACAAAGGTCCTCAGGGGATAACTATGCCCTACCTTTTTTGAAGAAGAGCAATAAACAACAAATATAAATATTGCGAAATAAAGTTATTTATGGTGTAGTTATTTGTGAAGTATATAGCTTCGTAAATATGACACACAACACTGAAAATCCTGCGACTGGTAATATACGTATTTGTGACGTATGCAATCAAAATGTCGCAAAAATTAGTTTGTCGCATCATTTACGCACCAACTTGCATAAACAGTTATCCGGTACACAAGTGATAACTTACGGTGTAAACTTTTATATTCACAAATCAGAATTAAGAATGCTTGGACATTGCATTATTCCAACAATCATTAAAAGAAGAAGTGATTAATTTACTAATCATTTCGAACAATTTTTTAATTATGTTTTAATTAAAGGGAGTGAAGATCATTGCCAAATCAATCTAAAGTCATTTCAAACGGAAATGTGAACAATGAGTGACTATGCTAATCTAAATGAAACAATCACCGAGTTAAGCGACCATATAAAAGATGAAATAAGTGAAATTCAAGAAGGAGACAGCGGATTGGAATAATGTATTTGGAATTGAATATAAAAAAAATATAAGCCCATAAGGGGTTCTAATTACATCTATCTACCAAGTAAAATTTTTTTTCTGCTTTGCTATTTATTTATTGAATCTTTTCCTTTTGGAGTCTAACATTAAGTGTATCAAATCTTAAACTAATTAATCTAAGTAACAGTAATATGACTGATATTGTCTAGAGAGGGCCGAAGGTTATTGCTGGTTTTTAGCTGTTCATTCGTGGGAATATTCGATGTGTATAGCAGGAACAGAGTAGGACATATCGCGCTTCCTTGCGGGACTCCAGCTTTGATAATGTAGTCCACGGATGTTGTTGTGTTGCATCTTACTGCGAAGGTTCTGTTGTATAGATACGACTCAAGAAGCTTGTGAGTGTAACCAGGCCAGAGTGTTTTAATTTTGTGCATGAGACCATCTAGCCATACTCGATCAATGGCTTGACAAACATCGAGGAATATTGTGCTACATTATTTCCGATGCTCAAAGGGTGGGCGAATTTCTGATATTATTCTGTTAACTTGTTTAATTGTTCAATGGTTTTAACGAAAGCCAAATTGATGAGCAGGGATGACAATGTGTGCCCCTAGATATGGTATTATGCGAGTTAGAAGGCATTTTTCGAACAACTTAGACAGATACGATAATAAACTAATTGGTCGGTGACGAAATTGTGTGGTCTTTTCTGGGCTTCGGTATCATAATGATAACAGATTTTGTCCATTGTTTTTGGATAGTAGCCGAGTGTCATTATCCCATTGAAGAGCATACAAATAACCTCAATGGACGATTTATGAAGTTCAATTAACATTTTTGGTGTTATTTGGTCACCGCCAGGGGTCTTTTCCGGTTTCAGTTCCCCTATGACTTTCGCGATCTCCTAGGGAGATAGATTCAGAATCAATGTGTGGTAGGACAAATGAACCAATGGCAGCGTTCAGATGGAAGATTTCAATTTCAATTACAGTTTAAATTTACAGTTTAGTTTACAGATTAGTTCTGCAGTCATGTGGTGTTGATATCGGTAGAGCAGTCAATGTCCGCTGCGATGTTGAATTGAGGGCTTAATTTGATGTGTGAGCTTACGTACTTTTTATATTCTAAACAGTTGGTTCTGTGAGACGTCAGCCTGTGGTGGTGATCTGTAGTTTTCGTGCTTTGAAGAAGAGCGATTTGCAATGACGAATGGTCTGACGACAGGTCCGAAAGCGCTTTGGCGCCTATTATATTGCGGGGAATGTTTTTTGTCACCGCAAAGTCTATTAGGTATGAACTTTCCTTGGGTCTGTTGGCCAGTAAGAGGGGTTGCCAGGGGAAACGAAGTCTATTTTGTTGTTCGGTTTTATGATAGCATTGTATAATTGCCTTTCTTCGGGAGTCACAAGGCGTGATCCCCAGTGCATGTGTTTGGCATTGTAGTCCCTTGCGGCTATAAAGCGATCTCCAAGCACGTTGTAGAAGTCCATGAATTCTCCTTCAGAAATTGTAAAGTGAGGTGGGCAGTAGACAGCGGCTATGGTGAGGTTTCCATTGCATGAATGCACTTGGATAGACGTGGCTTGTAAGTAATTTGTTGCAAAACTTCGGTGAAAGTGGTGCCTGATGTGTTCCCTGATTAGGATGCCTGTTCCGCCGTGGGCTTTACCATCTGGATGATCTGTGCCGTAGAAAGTGTAGCTTCTTATTTTAAAGTTGTATTTGCTTGTGAGGTGCGTCTCTGCCAGTAGCATAATGTCGATATGATTATCATTCAGAAACGGTTTTACTTCGAGGTTGTGCCATGAAACACCATTGGCGTTCCATATTGCTATTCGTAGATTTGCCATCTGCTACTCGGACTGCTTAGCTACAAGCAGCTTAAGCACCAAATTCTGGTTATGAACCAGTGGTTGCATAGTCGTTTTCATGAATGACATGAATTCCTTCATACTTTGTTGCATGGTGACTATCATAGATTCCAGAGTGCCTTGCGTCTGCTGAGTGTTTTCTAGATTAGGCTTGAGTGGGTTTTCCGTCCCTGAAAGAAAGTATCGGCGTATGAAAGGGATGAATTATTAAAACAACCTTTTCCGTTGAGTTCTGTATTAAAAACTGAATTTTATTTTCTAAGTCCCTGCTTAGGAAACTAACATGAAATTCTTATTCTGGTCTTATCTGTGGCCTACGCAGAGGCCGCGCCTGCCTGCGCGGGAGAGTTATCATTTGACCCCCGCACAGGAACCTTTGGCGCAGTGTGAGAAGCATCTTAAGTGATTATCTTCGGTTTGGCTCAAGTGGCCTGCACTTACAGATTACAAGTGCTAGCACCGCTCCCCTGTAGGGTCTACCATTACAGATCATAGTTTATGGCTCTGGATCGATTTACAAATGTCACATGACATGCACAGAGCTCATAAAGTATTATATTTTATTTTTATTAGTGTTCGTCTGAACATTCTTGCAAGGGCCGGCAAGATTAGGTGTCTGTGTTAATTACAATTTATTTAATTTATTCTCAAAAATATTGCAATACAAAATTAGTGGACTGTATTAATTCGATATATTTTATTTTGCATAACAATTTTGACACCCCTTCACGGCTTGTAATTATTGTGTTTTAACATTATAGTGAATTTATTTATTTTTTTTTTTAACATAAAACATTTTTATATCATTGATTTATTGTATCTACAAATTTATATATTAAGCATACCGCTGGGTAATGCTATGGCTTGTAACTGCCTTCGTATTTTTATTTTCCTTATAAAATATACAATTAATATAATTATTATTACAATTGCTAAAATTAGGGATGCATGTCCAGTTAAATGGTGAAAGTCTAATTCCCTTAATTCTAGCTTGTGAGTTTTTATACCCGTTACTCGTAGAGTAAAAGGGTATACTAGATTCGTTGAAAAGTATGTAACAGATAGAAGGAAGCTTTTGCGACCCTATAAAGTATATATATTCTTGATCAGGATCAATAACGAAGTCGATTGAGCCATGTCCGTCTGTCCGTCCGTCCGTCCGTCCGTCCGTCCGTCCGTCCGTCCGTCCGTCCGTCCGTCCGTATGAACGCTGAGATCTCAGGAACTATAGCAGATACAAATCTGAGATTAAGCATGAAGATTCTTGAGGTCCCGGGACAGCGCAAGTTTATTACAGCATCCTGCCACGCCCACTCTAACGCCCACAAATCGCAAAAAACTAAAATTGCTGAAATCTCAGGAACTATTGTAGATGGAAAGTTGAAATTCAGAAAGTATACTCTTTAGATGACAGCGCATCTTATAGTGCTACTACTATCCGGCCACACCCACCCATACGCCCACAAGGCTCAAAAGACGGTTTTCGGATTTTCTAGAAAAGCTGATATCTCGGTAACTATAAGAGATAGAAAGTTCGGATCAAGCATGTAGGTTTCTATGATGCTCCCAATGCGAATTGTTTTTTTCCGATCACGCCACGCCTACTCTAACGCCCACAAAACCCGAAAAACCAAAAATGCAAAAATCTCAAAAACTATAAAAGCTACACAATTTTGCTTAGGAACTCGTATTTAAGAGATGCGTCTGCAACTTGCCACGAAGTTGCATCCGGCCACGCCCACTCTAACGCCCACAAACCGCGGAAAACTGTGGAGTCTATAATATTATTATGAATGCCTTTGTTTGACCTTGTGTAACTTTTTTCTGTTAATATCTATCGAGTTACCAAAGGTTTTTCAAATCGGAACATTATTTCGCTATTTATGAAGAAATTAAGGTTATAAGGCCTCACATGGGAAGTGACGTCACTATAAGCATACTCAACATACTTCCTCTGACAATAGGTGGCGCCTTGGAAATTTCCACTAGCAAAATTAATATTTTAAAATTGTGTAAAACAGTAACGGGTATCTTATAGTCGCAGCGCTCGACTATAGCGTTTCCTCTTGTTAGATTTGCGTTTTGGAGTTTTATGAATACGGATTTAATATCTGCTATATGTTTTTGGAGTGATGGTGAGAATATTATTATGTCGTCGAGATAGACGAGACAGACGTTACCGACTAGATCACCCAAGACGTTGTCCATAACACGTTGGAACGTGGCAGGGGCGTTTTTGAGACCGAAGGGCATCCTTGTGAACTCAAAATGCCCATTTTCGACGGTGAATGCCGTCTTGCTTGCGTCGCGTGGGTTCATTTGAATTTGGTGAAAGCCACTTGCTAAGTCTATTGTTGTGAAATACATGGTCTTTCCTATGCTGTCTAGTATATCTGCAATGTTCGGAATAGGGTATCTATCAGAGATCGTTTTTTCCTTTAATTTTCGAAAATCGATTACCAAACGCCACTTTTTTTTGCCTGTGATGTCCTCTTTCTTGGGTACGACCCAGACGGGTGCACTCCAAGGGGAATGGCTGTTTTTTATGATGTTCTGTTCGAGCATTTTTGAAATTTGCTTTCGAACTTCGTCTTTATGTACAAATGGGTAACGGTAAGATTTTGTGTGAATCGGTATATTATCTGTCGTGGGTATAGAGTGTTTAACGGCATTAGAGAACGTTAGTTGATTGTTTTCGTTGTGAAAAAGTCTTTTGAATGATTTGCATAGTTTGAGAATATGTTGTTTTTCCTCGCTGTTGAGGTGTTCCGTCTGAATGTCTAATTGTTGATCGTCCGGTAATTCTGTATTAGTTGCCGCGGACATGCAGCTTAAGTATTGGTGGGTTCGTTGAGAGAACTCTTCTGCCTGCAACGGTTCTTCTAGATAAAGTGTTTGGGTCTGGTCTGAGTTATTACAGACTTCGAAATAGGCGGATCCTGCGATTGCGGTGTATAAGCCACCTGTTATGACTATTTCATTATCCAAATTCGTGGTTTCATATATAAAGTCTCCCTGCATTAAGTTTACTGGGAGCGGTAGTCGCATTTTGGTTCGCTCTTGTGAGGATTGGGATGGCGGTTTCTGGTGTTTCTAATATGGAGTCGGCAAAGTTTATGTTTGGATATGTATGTTTTTGATGCGGTCTTCGTTAATAAGTGCTGGGTTTATGAATGAGTAGGTAGATCCAGTGTCTACTAAAAATTTGAGAGGTTTTGACACCATGGAGTTTGGTGATAGGAAAACAAATGGCAATGAAGATCCGTGACTCTTCTTGCTTATGTAACCGACTGGTTTCCCGAGGCTTCTAGTGAAAAATTTGCAACATCGTTGATGTTACATAGGGGAGCGTTTGGATTATGGTTGTTTTTGTCTTGGTGGTTTAGGGTCTGATCTGATTTGTTGTTATTGTGGAAGGGGTTCCTACCCAGAGTTTGTCTATCGTGTCGACCATTACTATCGTTATTGGAATTATATTCACGTGTGAAGCGTCTATTATCATTGTTAAAATTTTGTTGTCGCTGTGTAAAGCGACTATTATTGTCGTTGTTGGTGTTATCATGTCGTGGTACGTGGCGGCCGTTGTTGCCATTATTATAATTCTGTTGTCCTGATATGTAGCGTCTATTATAGTCATTATTGGTTGGTTGTCCTTTTGCGTATGGGTGATTCCTGTATGTCGAGCTGTCGTGTCGTTGATTTTCTTGGTCCTTATTCAGGTTTCTAGAGAAGTTTAATTCGATCTGTCCGTACTCGTACGCTTTCTCGATTGTCTCTGGTCTTTGGTTCCTAATGGCTGACCTAAGTGGGTCCTTTAATCCAACTAAGAATGTATTTAGGCAGAATCTGTCATACTGGTCACGTTTGGCTGTGATCGAGTGTCTACTAGGGTCTGCTTCCCTGGCCAGGGACATTAATTCGCTTCTTATTTTAGTGGCTGAGTAATATAGTTTTCCCATACTGAGTCCATCCGGAAGGTTATGTAGCTCTCTAACAAGCATTTCTTCCGTTTTTTTGCTAGAGTATAGTCGCTTGAGGTTTGCTTTGATCTCATCCCAACTGAGGAGTACATCGCAGACACTCAGCGCCTCATCCGCCCTACCTTTAATTTTGTCACGGATGATTCCCAGTAAGTATTGTCCGCAAGTTGCTTGGTCCACTGATCTGGCTAACAAAAGTAGCTGTTCTACTCTACTAACAAATCTATCAAGGTTGTCAGGTGGGCCTTCGTAAGTGGGTAGTTGATGAACAAGGGCTAGTAGCTGTTGTAGATTCAGGCTTGTGTTTGTGGAAGTCGATAAATTGCTAAGAGTATATTTTTTTTTTTTTTTTTTTTTTAGATGTATAAGTATAGGATAAATTTTGTGTGTTTGTTTACTACACAACTTCGTTTGTATATTAATGTGGTAATATAGTGTACTATAATATGTGATACCATGTACATATATGTATCTATGTTTGGGTGCAAGAAAATGTTATGTATTTTATGTATATACGGTTTCTCTACTTATATGTATACATATATTTGTATATATATTATATACAGTATATTCCGTATGTATATTATAAAGTAAAAGAAAACCTTTAGTACGTATCCGATACGCAGTTCCCCTCTTTTCCTTGCTTCCCTGTGCCATTCGTATAGTGTTACTGTGTTTGCTTCCACCTTTGTTGTTGTTTTATCGACTTCAACTCTAATGTATGTGATTTAGTAAATATATTTTTTAGAGGTTAGTGAACATGTGACAACAATAAAAGTTATGTTGTTCGTGGAATGTTTTGTTGTTTTCTCTTCTTTTCTTATTATTATTTTTTTTATATATATAACAATGAATAACATTTTCCTTTGATTAATTTAATTGATTTTATTTCTCTAATATGGTTATATTTCGTGGTGCGTGGTGCGCAAAAAGAATTCAACAGTGTACAAGCCATCGCGGCATCAAGTGTCGCTCCGCCACTCTGGCGCGTCATCAGCTCTTGGCGGCAGTCACTGCACAGCGACGCAACAAGAGTTTCACAAGCGGCGTCACACAAATAAATAGTAAGAACTTAAAATTGGGAATTTGTTTGAACTGTTTGAAATTTATTTCATCTGTATATTTCTGAATTTCGAATGTACTGAGTACAGTGTGGATATTTATATCGGAGGTTAGTTTTTTGATGCGGTCTTCGTTAATAAGTGCTGGGTTTATGAATGAGTAGGTAGATCCAGTGTCTACTAAAAATTTGAGAGGTTTTGACACCATGGAGTTTGGTGATAGGAAAACAAATGGCAATGAAGATCCGTGACTCTTCTTGCTTATGTAACCGACTGGTTTCCCGAGGCTTCTAGTGAAAAATTTGCAACATCGTTGATGTTACATAGGGGAGCGTTTGGATTATGGTTGTTTTTGTCTTGGTGGTTTAGGGTCTGATCTGATTTGTTGTTATTGTGGAAGGGGTTCCTACCCAGAGTTTGTCTATCGTGTCGACCATTACTATCGTTATTGGAATTATATTCACGTGTGAAGCGTCTATTATCATTGTTAAAATTTTGTTGTCGCTGTGTAAAGCGACTATTATTGTCGTTGTTGGTGTTATCATGTCGTGGTACGTGGCGGCCGTTGTTGCCATTATTATAATTCTGTTGTCCTGATATGTAGCGTCTATTATAGTCATTATTGGTTGGTTGTCCTTTTGCGTATGGGTGATTCCTGTATGTCGAGCTGTCGTGTCGTTGATTTTCTTGGTCCTTATTCAGGTTTCTAGAGAAGTTTAATTCGATCTGTCCGTACTCGTACGCTTTCTCGATTGTCTCTGGTCTTTGGTTCCTAATGGCTGACCTAAGTGGGTCCTTTAATCCAACTAAGAATGTATTTAGGCAGAATCTGTCATACTGGTCACGTTTGGCTGTGATCGAGTGTCCACTAGGGTCTGCTTCCCTGGCCAGGGACATTAATTCGCTTCTTATTTTAGTGGCTGAGTAATATAGTTTTCCCATACTGAGTCCATCCGGAAGGTTATGTAGCTCTCTAACAAGCATTTCTTCCGTTTTTTTGCTAGAGTATAGTCGCTTGAGGTTTGCTTTGATCTCATCCCAACTGAGGAGTACATCGCAGACACTCAGCGCCTCATCCGCCCTACCTTTAATTTTGTCACGGATGATTCCCAGTAAGTATTGTCCGCAAGTTGCTTGGTCCACTGATCTGGCTAACAAAAGTAGCTGTTCTACTCTACTAACAAATCTATCAAGGTTGTCAGGTGGGCCTTCGTAAGTGGGTAGTTGATGAACAAGGGCTAGTAGCTGTTGTAGATTCAGGCTTGTGTTTGTGGAAGTCGATAAATTGCTAAGAGTATATGTTTTTTTTTTTTTTTTTTTTTAGATGTATAAGTATAGGATAAATTTTGTGTGTTTGTTTACTACACAACTTCGTTTGTATATTAATGTGGTAATATAGTGTACTATAATATGTGATACCATGTACATATATGTATCTATGTTTGGGTGCAAGAAAATGTTATGTATTTTATGTATATACGGTTTCTCTACTTATATGTATACATATATTTGTATATATATTATATACAGTATATTCCGTATGTATATTATAAAGTAAAAGAAAACCTTTAGTACGTATCCGATACGCAGTTCCCTCTTTTCCTTGCTTCCCTGTGCCATTCGTATAGTGTTACTGTGTTTGCTTCCACCTTTGTTGTTGTTTTATCGACTTCAACTCTAATGTATGTGATTTAGTAAATATATTTTTTAGAGGTTAGTGAACATGTGACAACAATAAAAGTTATGTTGTTCGTGGAATGTTTTGTTGTTTTCTCTTCTTTTTCTTATTATTATTTTTTTTATATATATAACAATGAATAACATTTTCCTTTGATTAATTTAATTGATTTTATTTCTCTAATATGGTTATATTTCGTGGTGCGTGGTGCGCAAAAAGAATTCAACAGTGTACAAGCCATCGCGGCATCAAGTGTCGCTCCGCCACTCTGGCGCGTCATCAGCTCTTGGCGGCAGTCACTGCACAGCGACGCAACAAGAGTTTCACAAGCGGCGTCACACAAATACATACATACATGTTTGCTTGATTTTTGCCAAAGGGAACAGTATGATATTTGTGCATGTTTAATTTATTCTTCCATTTTTGTGTTTTTTTTTTTTTTGTTTTTAGTATTCTTGTTTTTATGTATTTCCTAATAATATATTAGCGTTTGTGTAAATTGGTAATGAAAACGATCCCGGTGCCTTAACAGCGATTGTTGTACACATATACGGTCGTTAATCACACAACTTACTTATTTATGTATTTCATAATAATGCATTTGCGTTCATGTAGATTGATAAATCAAAACGATCCCGGTGCCTTAACAGCGATTGTTGTACACATATACGGTCGTTAATCACACAACTTACTCAAACTTGTAAACTTACACAACTTGTAAACCACTGTGTGCGGATTGTCCCTTTGCGTTGTCGGCGATTGATGTGATATTGGCGAATCGGTGATATTTGAGGGCACGTTATTTTTTTTTTGTTCCTACGCAGAGAGTTCTGGTCACAACGAAGTCTAATGTTCGACTGATCTATTTCTTGCTTGTTGGTATAATAGTTGTAAATTGTCCCACACAAGCAAACCCGGTGCCTTATCAGCGTTTGATGTACACATATACGGTCGCTTGCATGGTATTTAGAATTTGATTTCGTTTGTTTCGTTTATTTTATTTGAACATTTTTGTGTATCGCTCACTCCTGAAATCCCATTTGCACTTGCACGTTATTATGTTTTATTTCCTTTTACAGTTGTTCTCTCTTTTAAGTACGTATTATGTGTAACTATCTCACTACTAAAAGTTTCCACGAGCACCGTTGTCACTCACCTCAGCCTACAAGGAAAATTGGAACGATAAGCGTAGTGGGCATGGTTAATCCCTTGTTCGTAGTCCGGCTGCGCCAGTTACAGTGTCGTGTCCGAGGGAGTAGAGGGGATCTCGTATGAGATTGTCGCTTTTTTTAAATGCTGAAGGCTTGCAAATAAAATGACTGGGTTGTTTGGAGTTCAAAATAAGAATAATGTTTTATTATAAAGAAGATTAAAAAGAAGATTATTATAAAGAGTAGTCTGTCCTTGTCAGAGTTCTTGCGTTGGCGATCTTGTTGTTCCATTCGCGCTATTCTTACAGTTCCCGGGTCTGTGTTCTCTCTCGGTGGAGAGAGGAATGTTCTCTCGTTCTCTCTCGGTGGCTGTTGAGAGAGGAATGTTCTCTCGTTCTCTCCCTGTGGTTGCGGAGAGAGGAATGTTCACTCGTTCTCTCCATGTGGTTGCGGAGAGAGGAATGTTAACTCGCGCTACAAAATAACAAACGCATGTAAAGCGCATGCGAAACTGGAAGAACCAAAACAAAATAGAAACTGGTGATAAACTCGCCACTGCTCATCCGTCTTTGTCTTTGGCTGCTTGGCCCAACATCCATCCCCTGTTGAAGGCTGGCCATTCAACAAAATTCTTGAGAGACAGCAGACAGCCTAGAAACCAAACACCTTGTTGTTCCAACAACTGTCATTAGTACGGCAACACGGTTCAGTTTGACAGATCAAAACGCTGCATCTGCCAGCCTCCAATGGCCACTTCATCGTTGCCCTTATCGAGCTGAGCCACCTCTTGGCCGTGACGCTCGCAAGTGTTATCTAGTTCCTGCTCCAATTCACGTACGAGCTCGAAATCGTGAGCCTCGGCATTTAGACCATCAATATAAACACGAGTCGAGCGCCACAGTGACTCGATATCGTCCCGATTAATTCGCATCTGCTCCTCATACTGGAAGCGCAGCTCCTGCAGCGACTGATTCAACTTGGCATCATAATCGGAGCTGAGGCGTCCGTTGATGTCGCTGTACTCCGTATGGTGGATGCGGAGCGACTCATTGATATTCTGTTAATGGTTCTGATCCTTAAATGACAACTTTTACAAGTCAAAGCACGACAGTGTCTCCTGCTCTAGGGCCTTGCACCAGGAGGCTGGAGACAGCTGATGAAGCGGTCACACGAGGTTTCTTTGGGGTGCAACCATCTCCAGAAACTACCCATCCAGAGCGCGTATTCTCCACTAGAGGTAGACCGTCTCCTAGTTGGATTTGCACAATTGAGAGCAGATCAAAAAACAGGCTGGCTTTAATCAGAAAATCCACACGCTGCAGTCTGTGGAAGTTCGGATCTGCCAGAACCACATTGGCAGGTACCTTCCAGTTGGAGATATCTATGTTTAGACCAGGTCTGCGATGTGAGACGTCACAACTGCCTCAATGCATACCGAATACGTTGATAGGCGAGACTTCAGGCAAACTTTAACCGATGCTCCATCCGTAGTGAATTCAGTGTCTCCAAGGCCAGTCACCGCTACAGAGCATTCGGACCGAAAAAGCTGAAGTTTGCTGGCCAGTCGTGTTGTGATGAGATGAACTTGTGAGCCGGAATCAAGTAGGACTCGACAGGGAAGGAAGCCTCCTGATTGGCCACGAACGAGAATGTTGGCGTTCCTGGGTCACGGAATTTAGAAATGTAGCTTATGCGTACTTTAAAATTGTAAAAAACAGTAACAGGTATCAAATATTCGCAGCACTCGGTTATATCAATTCTTCTTATAATTATTATATATTATTTACATAGGTCGGCATAATTTTTAAAATTAGTTAAAATTCGAACTCCCTATCGTCAGAACGTACCGTGCCCTTTCGTCGTTAATAAAATCGCTAATTCCGAAATAACACAATTAAAACCCAGCATATCACAAGTTTTCGTTCGGTTAATATAAACGCATATTAATTATTAATGGAGACCCCGAGGTTCAGGGATAGGTTTCGTCCAGTGTAAAGAGGGGAGCGGGACTCAATAAAGCTTTTCGCTCAAGCGAATTCGCCACCCGCTCTCCTTCTCTTATCTTGTCTTCATCTCTGTATATAGTTTAGTTGAATAAATAAAGTTAAAATTCGAACTCCCTATCGTCAGCACGTACCGTGCCCTTTCGTCGTTTTTAAATTCGCTAATTCCGCAATAACACAATTAAAAAATGCATTTCACAAGTTCTCATTAGGTTAATATAAACTAATTTTGGTTCAATTTGAAGACATTATTATGTTTTCGTTTTTTAACCTGTCGCTCAAAGAAAATCGTGGAACATTTTTGGGCGCATTTTCTTTTCTTTCCATTTCCGACCCTATAAAGTATATATATTCTTGGTCAGGATCAATATCTTGTTATACCCGTTAATCGTAGAGTAAAAGGGTATACTAGATTCGTTGAGAAGTATGTAACAGGTAGAAGGAAGCGTTATCGTACAGTGAAAAAAGGGGGGCGGGACTCAATAAAGCTTTTCGCTCAGGCGTATTCGGCCTCCGCTCTCCCTCTCCCTTTATCTTGTCATCATCTCTGTACATAATTTAGTTGAATAAAGTTAGTTAAAATTCGAACTCCCTATCGTTAGCACGTACCGCTCTCCCTTTCTTATCTTGTCTTCATCTCTGTACATAATTTAGTTGAATAAAGTGCCCGAAAAAACACATTTCACAAGTTCGGTTAATATAAACTCATATTAATTATTCAGTGGTAACATTAACATCCTTAAAAAATAATGCAATTATCTTGGCTTTGTGGCATGTGGCGTTATCCTGACGCAGAATAAAAAATTGTCTAAACAGACTGTCTCCAGTATAAAGGCATTATCATTTAGAACCGAAAAAGATTGGCGTTGGCTCACTTTGAGATCACTTCTGGACATTACCAAAGCTGCTTATTTGATTGGACAATAGGTATATAGGGTTGTCGTTGATAACGAAAGGGGATTGTCAGAGAGGGACCATACGCGGCCGCAGCTGACCTAAGATGGGTCGTATTTGGGCGAGCTAGGTTGAGCAGCTCATAGCTCAAGTTTTCGTAAGTAAGTTTCATAGTAAGTTTTCGTCGTTCGTTGCTGAGGACAACGACCTGTAGGACAGCTGATGAGAAGCCGGCCGCAGATAATGGATCGGAAGTCGATAGGGGAAGCGACATATGTGGACTGGTGCTATACCTAGATAGCAATGTTGACCTGCCAGTATATGGCACGATTGATTCGGCGCTGTGCATACCGTACAGAACAAAAAGGCCAGTAAGCCTTCCGCAACGGCGCAGTGTCAGGGAGAAAATGCGATAAAAAAGGTATTATATTTGGTAATGTAGATTTCATAATGCATTGTTAAATTTAAAGGAAATTAGAAAAATGTATTATATATTAACTTACTTTTTTATTTTTTCATTCACTAAAAGTTTCACTGAAGCAACCGATTTATTAGAAGCAGTTATTTTTTATTAGTGTCGTGTTGATTTTTGTTTTTCTCTCGCAAGTTCAGATACCGGCACTTAAGCTCGCTAACCAGCTTTCCGCGTGCTCTTATTTGAATCGACTATTGTTTCGGCAACATTGAGAAATATGTTTATTAATGTTAATTTGCTATATTATTATCTGGCTTAGAGTTTCGGTGTTATAAACACAATGATTTTCTTTCAAATAGGCGATTTCTCGAATTATGCCTTCCTACCCGCCGTTGTCGCTGAGTACCTCTTCAATGTTAGGACCAACTGTCTTCGAAAGTGCTAAATGCTGTTTCAACATGGATTTAACATCTGACAACTTTTATAAGTAAATATCGATTTATTTTGAAAGTATAAATGAAGAATACCTTCTGAGTTGGTTGTGGTAAATGTGGTCGCCCCCATATGACTTTTTCCTTTGTCTGTATAAATGGCCAGTGCTTGTGCATAAGCCGCGCCCCAACTAACAAAGGTTGCTTTGTCAAAAATGAAAAAAAAACAGGGGCTTAGGATCTCGACGACTGTTAATTGGCTACGATCCTCTCCGGGATACATTATATGAGAGGATTTAAAAACCAGTACATCTTATACTTGATATCGCCCAACCCATCAATATCCAAGCAAGGGCTGGTGTTAATTTGCTACGATCCCTTCGGGGATACATTTCTGTTCCAGGTTCTTATTAAATGGTTATGAAGGACTAGTGAATTAATTAGAGGCTCTCTAGTTCTCATCATCCATGAGACCAATCACATACGACCTCTGAGTCTTCAGGTGAGTTCAAATAATAAGCTTTTTACTAATTTAATGATATGATAATAATATGATATAATTATTTACATACATGATACATGATCTGCTTAAGTTTTAACCTCATGATGCGCGTTGTTAGAGATATGAAAAATTGTTTACAGAAGTAAATGTGACAAAGAAAAGAATAATAAACTATAAAAAATATTAGAAACTGTTGTTGTGTTGTAAAACTCTTTTAAGCCTCGGGACTCCGATATAGGAAGATTGTAGACAGCAGCGGCCATGGACTTCAAAGGAATGTTAGGCGCAGCATTAACACTGCTCAGCCGGATATGCCAGGACAGGCTATGCCCCCCACAGATTGCGACGCTCATGGAAGGGCAAATGAAGGATTAGCGTCGGCCGCAAGGAATTCCGTTAGAGTCGGGTCGAGCGGCGTCGATGTGAGCGGTGCGGCGAATATGACGCCAGGAGAGGCGCAACGTTTGAGCGCAGCGATGGCAAGATCTTGAGTGAAAATCAGCCAACGTAACCATTAGAGTCTATGACGCCATCTTACAATGTACAGTTGCCGGCAATCTGGATCTTCGGATGCAAAGCAAACGTCGGGAAAAACAGCAGGAGTATATTGACTACCCAAGAGATTGTTTAATATGGGAAGAACAACAAGATGGAGGAGGAGCCGAACATGCAAATCTACGGAAGCTGCATAACAACGTCGGTAATTCCAGAAGGTCACAACAGTCAGACGGTGTCCACGAAAGATAGCTATGACGAGGTCATCAGTCAACGTGGGCGATGCCGCAGTCAGCGGATCCAACTATAAGTAACCTTTCCATGTCCCATAAATTAGTCCTAAGAAGGGCAGGCCGCAAGGAAATTAAGAGCCAGAGCGGTCAGGAGATGCCTCACAGAATCCTTATTTGTATCGATTCGGATGAAGGTCCCCAGTTATTCCAGATTCTCCTCATGGCGTTGTACGGGGAGAACGAATAAGTAGACACATATGCATAGACGACGAGCTCGTCCGAAATCTACACCGACAAGTGGAGCGGGCATACCGAAGCTGAACGGATTAGGGAACGGGTGCTTAAATCTTCCGATGCAGACTTCGCGTCGGGAAGGCTTGAAGACGCTAAGGATCCCTGTTGGACTGGATCATGCGCTTCTAGGAACACTCTTGCAGACTAGAAGCTTTTGTTTAGGGGGACCATAGACAGCATACTCTAAACTAGGTTGGGTAGTATATGGACCACTAGACGTCAGGTCAGTCCACCGATGGAGAGATTGTGCCTTAACGTGACAGTGATGACATTTGGAGCAGCATTTTTGATACGTGCGAGTGCCGGTTTTCTTCCAGCTCGGCGAGAGTGGTTAGAGCCTTAAGTTCGCTAGGCACCAATGAAAACGTCGAGTGCACCGAATTCGAACACTATGTATTGGGCAAAGTTTTGCAGATGCGGTACTATTCACAGCGAACCCAACTGCTTAATTGGCCCTGTTATGTTATGTATCTGATGTCGCGATTAGAGCGTAACTGAAACAGGTAATCGACGCCCATGAAACTGTAAAATACTTCAAGCATTTCCTTTACGAGAGTTTATCTTGTCTCTGTTGACGACAGAAATCGTTCACGTCAAAGGAGCTGCGACACAGACGCAAATAAAATCTTCAGGTACTGTGCAATCACCATGCCAGTGGCCGTCCCTATACAGAAGATCAACGCTGAAACAAGTCATTCGAAAGTTGTGTATAGCCCGAGATGCGGAAAAACATATCGGAAGGGCAATGGCGTGCAGTTCCCAACGCACATCTGGAAATAGTGCCGTTGACAGATTCTCCCTTTGGCCCGAGGCTATTTTACTCACAAACATCTTAGGCGACGGTGGCTAATGCCTTTTGGTAACAAAGGGCTGCGTCTCTTGGGCACGGCACAAAGTTTAGGTCTGTACTCAGCAACTGGCCGCCTCACTTACAACTACGTATAAGTAAATACGTATAGTAAAATGACATGATAATTTAAGACTGCAGATTCGTCATCCAACGCCCTCCTGTCCTCTTGCTGCTCTTTGACTACTGAGATGTTTACGGAACAAAAGTAGGCTTGTGAAACGAATTCTTCGCAGACAGATACGAAAAATTTGTCTAACTTTTGGTGTAAAGGAAAAGATAAATACTCACACGTATTCTTCCGCACTGATGCCGTGAAGCAGCCGTTGGAGCCACCTTACACTGGCCATTGAAAGTAGTACATCGCAAGAATAAACGATTATTTATCTTAGACGTCAAGTGCAAAGAAATAGCAGTGTCTGTGGACAACATTAAATCGGCATTCATACTAACAAGTTACACATCGCTTCAAAAAACGGTCACTAATCATCCTGGCCAGTCGCTACTAGAAAAAAGGAGTAGCGTCTGGCCAGGATGATTAGAGACCGTTTCGTAATACGATGGGTACACTAGTAGTTTCTTAGTCTTGTGCGCAGGGAGAAATGGTGGGAGCACGTCGAGCCCCTGCGACAAAAAAAAAGTCGTGTTCATTTGCGATCTGGCCTACCACGACTAGAGTGGAAACGAAGAATGATTCGTCACACTTTGCTCTTTTCGGATTTGTTGCACCTGTCATATTGGAGGTCTAGTTGAGCGTAACTTGTTAGTATGTTCTCGAAAACTATTCGTAAAGCGGGCTTGAATCGATGTCTGCGAACAATTCGTTTTGCAATCATACCTTTGTTCCGTAAAACGTCTCAGTAGTCAAAGAGCGGCAAGAGGACAGGAGGGCGTTGGATGACAAATCTGCAGTCTTAAACGATCATGTCATTTTACTATACGTATTTACTGATACGTAGTTGTATGTGAGGCGGCCAGTTGCTGAGCACAGACCTAAACTTTTTGCCGTGCCCAAGAGACCCAGCCCTTTGGTACAAAAAGGCAATAGTCACCGTCGCCTAAGATGTTTGTGAGTGAAATAGCCTCGGGCCAAAGGGAGAATCTGTCAACGGCACTATGTCCAGAAGTACGTTGGGAACTGCACGCCATTGCACCACTTCGATATGTTTTTCCGCATCTCGGGCTTGACTTTTAGCGTTGATCTTCTGTAGAGGGACGGGCACTGGCAAGGTTGTTGCACAGTACCTGAAGATTTTATTTGCGTCTGTGTTGTCAGCTCCTTTGACGTGAACGATTTCTGTCGTCAACTGCGAAATGTAGCACAAATGAAGTAGTTTAGTTGGTGATGCACTTTTATGCCGTTGTCTAAAAGCAATAACGAGATTGATCCGTTTTAAGACAAAATAAACTATCGTAAAGGAAATGCTTGAAGTATTTTACAGTTTCATGGGCGCCAATTACCTGTTTCAGTGCCTCTTCAATCGCGATATACATAACATACCAGGGCCAATTGATCAGTTGGGTTCGGCTTAAATAATACCACGCTAAATTTTCTTTTAGCATCCAAGCGGAAAATCAACGTTAAAACAAGCAAAGGAAAAATTTGGCCGAGAAAACATAATGGAATGGCGCAGAACAGGCACAATAATCTGACCAAGAAAAAAATCTTAGTTTCCACATTACATACATTTTTGCAACATGTTTAAAAATATACAAATAATTTTGAATTGCTTAAAGTGTACAGATCACTGCTTGGTGAAGGAAACGGAGATAAGGCGATCATAATACCATCTTTTTGGCGAGTAGTTGATGATGATAGTTGCCAAAGTTCTCATTAATTTCCTTGGTTAACTCTATTTTGTGATATCTCGTGACAGATTTGATCCTTATCATACGGTTAATAAACAAGCTTTTTCTCGTAATTTTAAGTAGGTTCTAGTTAAGGAATAATTTACCTAGGAATTTCTAAGCATTTATATATATGGATGTGTTAATTGTGAGTTTGCTGTTGGGGATTACAATTGTTGGTGATCTGTAAATTACAACAAATAAGAAATAAAGCATTTATCATTGCTTAGCTGTTAACGTCATGATTAGCACGAATATCGCCGATCCTTTCAGGAATACGCATGGCGCAATCCCCTTCTTTTTGACTTAACTTAGCAGCCGCGGCCATAGCCTCACGACGCTGACGTTTAATTTCCAACAACTGTTTTCTCTGGGCCTCGCGTCTTAATGCCGGTGCAGTATTCGGCAGAGCAGTTATCGTAGCATTTACACTAGCATTGTTAGTGTTTTGGGGCTTTTTCGCTTTAAAAACTGCAGTCTTAGCTGATTTCATCGTCTTAGTTGGGAAGTCTTTCATTTTGGATGGCTCAGCCATATGCTGTGTAAAACACAAGAATTAAACATTATTTTAATAGGCATCCAAAACGAACCTTCCATCCGTTAGCTTTAAGCTGCTCAATAGCAGCGAAAATAGAATCCACGTGTTCAACCTGCAAATAAACCATGTCCCAAAATCCATGTAAATCATCAAGTGTAGTTGGAAATTTATCCTCCGGAGATCGATTTAGATTGTTATGGCAAAGACCTAGAAAGTGAAAATTAATAACATGATGACGATATTTTGCTTAACTCCTACCCTCGAACTGTTTCATTTTCTGGGATACCAAAAGCCGAGCCCTACCCGACGCCGATCGTAGTAGCCCAAATGTCTCCTCGGTTATATCTGGATTTGTCTGTGGAATTTAAAAATGGAGAAAATGATAACAAGAATTGTAATAAACGAAACGTCTGTACTTTGAGATACCCGTTACTCAGCTCAGCATTCTATAAATAATTTAAAAATAAGATAAAAATGGTTAAGGCTCTCTACTGGTAAAATCAACTGGCGGCAATTTCACTGTTCAATATATGTACTTAACTTCTTAAATAATGCCCGATTATATATAGCAAACTTTCTGGATTTTAAAGTTCCCGGCAGGTATACATACATACATAAACATCTGTACATATGAATATTTTATAGCAGGGGTGCTCAAATTCGTCTTAAGGCAGAGCATTTACAAACACAAATAAAAATTTAGTGACGCTTTTGTGTTGGTTTGCAGCTGTCCAAAGTAGGGAGGCAAACTTTTTTTTTGCTAGCCAATTTATCATTCAATGTGCCGCCAAATGAGAAAATAAACTCTAAATTGCAAACAGAAGTTATAAGAATGAATTTCAGTTAAGGTGTTCGAGGAAGCCACAGGCTATATTAGAGTTGTCAAGTGGAAAAGCGCACAGAGCGCTCAAAGCTGCAAACCAACGCAAAAACGTCACTAATTATGCAAATGTTTTCATATATTTGTGTTAGTTAATTCTATGCCGTAAAACGAATTTGAGCACGCCTGATTTACAAAAACAAATAAGCACTCAGAACATAGGAGTTGAGCTCCCCTGCTTTATAAGATTGATTTCTAGTCAAGGAGTAATGGGTATAAAAACGAAGACGATTTTCAACAATATTTTGTTTACTTACAGACAAAGCGTCTGCATATTTTTCTGCAAGAGCGGCCAGCGCCAACAAACGAATTTGTTCATCTTTTAATATTTGAAGGAAGTAGTTACCATCCTTAACAACTGATTCAAGGAAATTTCCGGTATTATCGACACATTCCTCCAAGTTCAAGTTAACCAGTTTCATGGGCTCGTGGTCGACTACATCAGTGGAATCGGAATCTCGCCTTAAATGGGACTTGCCATTCGTAATCTGCATCGCAAGAGCGAGGCAAGGTCGAGGGACAACTCTTTTGGGTGACACTTTAGGCAACTGGGCTCTGAACTCATGACTAAGATGCCTAAATACGGGTGGGTCCACATTTCCATTTTTCTCTGGAACAGGCAAAGAGTTCTCCAACCGCACCATTGCACTATGGGAGCAGTTGTATTGCAATTTTTTTTGGAACTCCGCGAAATCTTTACTTGGAGAAAGCTGTTCAAATTTAATAGCTAGTTCCGAGCCAAGTGGACACTTTATCTCTAGACGTCTCTTTTCCAAACGACTTGCTTCCTGCGATTGTGATGGTGGTTGGTCGTGGCCTTTGGTGCTGTAAAAGCCCTGGGTCAAGGCACATGGTCCGTAAAGGCGCTCCACCCGCTGTTTTATAAAGCTAGTGTATCCATTGGTTATTTCAGGGTTCGACCCGTTGACGTTCTGACAGTCGTTGTTCTTAGACTCGATCGGTGTGAACTTGCTTGATGGAGAGGGCATACTGTGCAGAAGTGGTGCCGCCAAGGAGTGGCTGGGCTTGCACTGCTGCAGACTGCTAGTAGAAGGACGGATCGGAGAAACCTCACGCGACTTGTTTATCTCCTGTCGAATTTTAGAGTCATAGGTGGTCAAGTTGGAATAACCGCTGACGCAACATGCTAGACTCAAATAGCTCGGTTTTTTTTCGCCATCGGCGGCTCCATGCGAATTTTCAATGTCCGAGTTGGGCTGCCGATCGGAATCCACAACCACGGGTGATGGCGTTATACGCATCAGATCCGATGACCTAGGATCCACGTGATCTGAGGTTGTGTGTCGGACCTGCATAGGTGAGCGGAGAGCACAGCGCTCCCGAAGGTTGAATGTAAACTCGCGGGTACCGTCCTTCACTGAGAGCGGTGAGGGAAAATTCATGCTGCTACTGGTATCTAGAAGTGGGTTTAGCAGATGGACCGTTGTTAATCAATGATGGGTTTCAGGGAGTTAGGTACTGGGCATATAAATACCTGAAATATTTGAGCAGTCGGCTTCAACATCAAGTGAACAGCTACCTATGGAGTCCAAACTACGATCCATTAAATCTTTGTCTGTGGGATAACAATAGTTAAAAGATTTCAATAAATTCCAAATCTCAAACTTGTGAAGTTAAAATACATATTGTTGACTTTAAAAAGCCGAGACTATGTAAAATGGAGCAATTTTCGCAATATATGTATGTAAGTGCTTAGATGGCGGTAGCTTATTATTTGCCGAGTAAATAGCGGACCATTCTATTGCAAATCGATCGTTCAGGGCAGCCACCAGATTGCTGATCTTATAAAAAACTTTTTTCCCGACCAGCATTAGTTAATATAGCTAAAACATTTTTGTTAGAGCCGAGTTTGTGACTGTATGTGCGTAGCGTAGCAAACGGGAAAAGCTCTAACGGAACATTGTTCCGCATTGATAGTTTTCTGGTCTTTTCTACCGTTTGCCATACCTGGAATTCTATTCAGAGCGCTTTGATATCCTGAAAATGTATGAATATGCTAAACAGATACTGATACATTTTGAAATGCATCCAGCAGAAACCATAATGTCGTCGATGAAAAAATATGCAATAGCATCAACAAAAAACCCAGAAAACACTTAAAACGTATATTTTGGTCGCATATCAAATAGTATTAAACCTACGCAGCCAATTCCAAAATAGAACCTAAGACAAGAGCAATTTAATATCAAATTTATTGCACTTACCGAAAATATAACTTGGGGAATTGGGGTTACCGTGATCTTGTCATTAAAAAAGTATTTCGATTGAACTCCATTGGTATTTTGTTTATATAAATGTCAAGGTGCCGACATTAATTTCGGGGTACAAGAGGAATGTTGGAAAAATGAACACTAATCGGCTGTTCAATTTGATTTAATAATACACCCTACATTCAGTAGCTGCATAAGATATGTCTAATATTTTTCTAAATTAGTCATAGTATAGATAGACTAATTTAGAAAAATATTGGACATATCTTATGCAGCTACTGAATTTAAGAAAATATATCAAAATAATTTATGATATACAAGGCGGGACAGAAAAGTTTCCGCGTCGCAAAGATGGCGCCACCCGTCAATGATATAGTGAATATAGTTGTGCATCCTTCAACAGTTCCTCACCAAAGCTTAACTTTAGACGCGCAGTTTTTAGTAACTGTTGAAGGATGCACAACTACATTAGGAAACATAACACCCTCGTATAACGTAAAAAACGATAAATAATATTTTTTTTAATAAACAGATAAGATATGTCGCAGTATTATTTGAATTCTATAATCCGTTTACTTGTTTGGTAGGTATCGAGGCTAATGCTATAATTCGTAGAAGCTGACCATTTTCTGGTATCCGAAGTGTTGATTCTTTCAAGAGAAAGCTAGAGAGTAACATTATCGAGATGGTGCAGCCAGATAGTACAAAAGTTATGTCTGCATTGGAGGCCCGGAATCTCGCGATAGAATTGGTAAAAGCAATTATCACAACGCGTTTGCCGGAAAAACTAATTCGATAATGAGGCTATAATTCGTAGAAGCTGACCATTTTCTGGTATCCGAAGTGTTGGTTCTTTCAAGAGAAAGCTAGGAAGTAACATTATCGAGACGATGCTGCCAGATGGCACAACCGTTATGTCTGCACTTTTTTTTTCGCGCGACTCCCGTTGCTTGACGTGCAACCCACCTCCCGCCCAACCGACCGAGGGGCTCTGCCGTCTGACGTAGGAAAGATACGAGGAAAGTTAGTTTTGTGCTAAATGGATTAGTATCGAAACATTCAAAGTGTTAGGAGAAGAGTTAGAAGTAATTTTATAAAGATCATTGTAGTTTGAACATAGTACCCGAAATGGTTCATGTTGGGCAAAGTTCGAACTACAATGCTCTAAGGATAGAGGAATATAGTTTCTAGTAATCCTAAAGGGTACATGGATATTCAGGCGGCCTAGAAGGGCCTGGCTATCAATTTCACCCTTAAGAAGATTATGTATAAAGATTACCCCAAGCATCGTCCTACGATTAGCAAGGGATGGCTAATTAATTAGTAAGAGTATACTTTGATAAGAGGGAAGGTATATATTTGCATCCCAGTTGAGACCGCGGAGAGCAAATATTAAAAAATTCTTTTGGATGGATTCAATAAGGCACTGGTGAACCCCATACTGGGGGTCCCAGATACGTGATCCATATTCCAGAATCGGACGAACCAAAGAAATAAAAAGTGTTTTGGTAACATAGGGGTCGTTAAATTCCTTTGACCACCTTTTAATGAAGCTTTATTAACCATAGAGGAAATATGGTCGGAAAACTTAAGTTTTGCAACGAGTAGGATGCCAAGATCTTCAACTGCATTTATTCTTTCCAGAGCTACACCATGCAAAGTATAAGTGACAACTTTAGGTCTTAGGCGACAGAAGTTCATTGCTTTGCACTTAGAGTTATTAAGATTTAATAAGTTTGCAGAGCACCAGTTTTGAAAATTATTAAGGTGAGATTGCAGTTTCACCTGGTAGGAGGAATCGGTATATTGCAGACAGAGTTTGACATTATCTGCATACATAAGTACTAGGGAGTCATTAACAACCAAGGGAAGGTCGTTAATGAATAAAGTAAAAAGTAACGGACCAAGGTGGCTCCCCTGAGGGACCCCGGAAGAAGCATAGACTAAAGCAGACACTAAATTTTTAAAAAGAACTCGTTGCGTTCTACCTGTGAGGTAACTGCTAATCCATCCCAGGAGATCAGTAGGAAAACCGATAAGATCAAGTTTTTCTAAAAGAAGGCCGTGATTCACTGAGTCAAATGCTTTACTGAAGTCAGTGTAAATGACATCCGTCTGAAGTTTATTTGGAAACCAGTGATCACGAAGGATGTTAGTTCCAGAAGATTGGTAGTGGTAGACCGTTGTTTCATAAAGCCATGCTGACTTGGGGATATGACAGATCTACACTGGTGCTGCAAGTGAGGCACAAGAATTTTTTCGAAAAGTTTCGGAATGGCTGATAGTTTAGATATACCTCTGTAATTTTCAGCATCCGATTTTTTTCCCTTCTTGTGAAGGGGAATGATAAGGGACTCTTTCCAGATAGCGGGAAACGTGGACGTTTCCAGGGAAAGGTTAAATAATTTTATAAGGGGTTTGGCCAGGGTAGCAAAGCAGTACCTAAGCACACAGCCCGGTACCCCGTCTGGACCTGGCGAAAAGACTGGCTTCACATTCTGAAGATCCTTAATAACCCCACATTCCGACAAGGTGGGTCGGGAAATAAAGTTAGACCGGGGGATATCGTAAGCGTAAGTCTGCGCGTTTATTAACAAAGGTGAATAGGTAGTTTGAAAAAACTGTGCAAAAAGATCGGCAATTTCCTGATCCGTGCTTGCAGTAGATTTTCCAAACGATAGCAAAGACGGAAAGGTTTTAGATTTACTCTTAGTGTTAACAAAACTATAGAACTGTTTCGGATCCAGGGCAAACTGGTTCATACATCGAGCTAAATAGTTCTAATAACACTGAGTGCTATGCACGGTAAAGTTAGACCGAGCCACCATATAATGCACGAAACAGTCATTGCTATTAGTTCTTAAGTATTTTTTAAATAATCTTAAGTTGATATTTTTTAGGATAGAAAGTTCCCTTGTATACCAAGGGGGCTTATCCGCCATAGCCGGATACCGCAACGGAACAAAGCAATCAAAAATTAGGTTTAATGTACTATAAAATATATCTAGACATATCGGTGCATGTCGACATATCGGTGCATGTCGACATATCGGTGCATGCGTACAAATCGGACCAGTCAAATTCTGAAATAAAGTTATTCATTTTTTTAAAGTCGGCTTTACGAAAACATCGAATTTTCTTATCAGCGTAATTGTTCTTAGGCTTAGTGCATAGCCCCGCATCGATCGTAAGATCTAATGTTGGTTGATAAGGATCTTCAGGGAGTGTGAGAGGTAGTGCTCTGTAAATGGATACGGCGTCCGTATCGGAGAGAAAGCACAGATCGAGCAAACGACCTAAAGAGTTCCCTATATGATTAATTTGAGCCAGTGACATGTCTAACATGCCAGCAGTAAAGTCGTGATGCGACATAGGTGTTAAAGCTAAGGTGTTATCGTTCATGGACCAAGCCACCTGGGGTAGGTTGAAATCACCCAACACCACCAGCTGATCCATGTCCGATAACATTGAGAAGACAGACTGAATGGCTGCTAGGTGCCGCTCATATGTCAAGGAATCGGACTTTAACCTAGACAATGAGATTTTAACTGTGATAAATTCTAAGTCTCCAGTTTGAAGATTTATCACCTCGGAAACGAGATTAGAGTCCACTGAAATTAGGACTCCACCACCAGAATTAAGAATTTCTGGAGTTAGCTAGGTTTCGGCAAACACAATGACCTGGGATGCAAACGAGAAGCTTACCGAGAACAAATTAGAAAGTATAGAGCGTAAGCCTCTTGTGTTCTGGTGCGAAAGAATAATGGATGATGTTAGTTTTTTAGGTTGGTAGGCGCGTTTACTGGTGGAAGCTTTACTCCTAAAGGGCGACTTTTTTTCTTCTTTTTATTTTTAAGCTGATGTTCTTGAACGAAAATATGTAGCGGCCAGAAATTGGTCGAACAGATATCGTCAAAAGCCATCTGGGGAACACGAATCTTGAAAGATGTCACGTTCCTAGCGTAGGAATATTTATATTTAGTGATATTTTCCACCCTAATATCGACTTCAAGTTTTGCTTGAATGTAAGCTAAGACGTCCGATTCGGACGTATCAGCGAAAAGCCGGGAAACTAAAATGTGTTTCTCTAGGGGAATACCAATCAAGGGCTTTGGCGGGGCGGGTGGTTTACCCACGCTACCAGTGGGTGCCGGTAATCCGGACCCTAAGTTCCTCTGGTGAGTCAAGGGTAAATTCTTTTGGGCTTGTAGAACATTTGGCATGGGAGGGTCCAATGCGACTACCTCGGACTGCTCATCGGACAAACGCCTACGCATCCTAGCAACATTTTCGGGATCCGAAATATGGGCTGTTACCGGTGTCGTCACGATTGGAGTGGAAGACGGCAGCGGTGACAATGAAGGAGACTGTTGAACATCAGACGGAGGGAGAAGGGAGTTATTAGCATTAACCGCCGGCGGCAAACGGGACGTTTTTTTGCATTGTAAATTGTTGAATTGAATGTCCAGCGCAGAAAACAGGTCGTTAGTTTTTCGAAAAGCAACCAATACCTGACCGAACCCATTTTTAGTCTGCCGCATAAAAGATCTAATTTCCTTCTGGGCCTCACGACATCTGTCACAACAGTAGTGTAAGGCAGAGTCGGAACGACTCAAAGCATCCGGAATGGTGGCTGACTTATACCCTGCACACTTGGAGTGCGCAATGTTATCACACAGCCAACAGTGGACGATTACTTGGTCAACCGACACAATTTTATTGCATTTTTTAATGCAACAGATAATATCAGACATTTTGGCAAATTATTAGTAAAATGTAAACCACTGTGCCAGAAAAATATTATAGGGAAGAAGCGGTGAAAGTTCCGTTACTAATAGCACAAAGTAAAGTAAAAAAATATGTTAGAATACAGACCGCAGTTGTTGATATTTGTTTGCAATAAATGCTTTATGCAAACAGATAACAATAAAATGCACTGCACGACGCGGAATCGAAAGACGGTTTTTTTCAAGTAGATAAACGTTTGCAAAAAAGGAGCAAAAACGAGGTGATTCGGGAATAAATTTAATGATTAAATCGCTCGAGAAGACGCAAAAGCCAAAAACACAACCGTTCGCTTTGAAAGAGAAGTGAAGTGTGAGCAAGACGGTGTTGCAGGCCATTTGAAAAACGGCATAACCATCAAGTGTGGCTCTGTTGTGCGGGACAAAGATGTTGATGCACTAAGAGCAGTACAATAAATTAGCCCAACGACACAAAGCACGCCCTTACATAGAAAGCACCCACTAAAATCGCCTAAATACCACGTAAATTCGTTAGAATTATTATTTTTGAGCAATGGATTGGTGTTGAATCACTACTTAGATGATAGAGGTTAAGGTAATTTAAACCATCTGAGGCCGCAGAACCCATGGAAGGTCCCAGTTACTGTTTATAGAGCAACAAAATGTCGCCATAATCCGGGAAAATTTGTTATAAATAACAAATAAAAAGCCACTCATCTCCATTCTCAAATGGAAAATGCCACGGTTAGAAAATATATGTCAGTCGAATTTAATGAGAACCAACTCGCTGCGAAATATTCTGTCATCGGAAGATATAAATTCAAAAAACCTTCTGATTTGACCACCGATGCCTACGCAAGCGGTAATATCTCTCATCTTAAAAGATTTCGTGCTGAATTATGGTTAAAATTGTTAGTTATTATTTGGGCTATATAAAAGTTCAAGAAATACCAAAAACTTATTTTTCTGGGGAAACATGGAGGCTTGTGAGCGGGGAGTTGGAGAGCTGAAGTACTAAGAGCGGGAAGTGGTAGAGCGGACGGCCTGGATAGCGTTATTTCTTTTACCGCAGCGTGAACATTACGCCCCCTTGCTATCGCACAGCTATACAAAAAATCAGCTCTTAGATCGACTGGAAAGTGCTCCGGAGATGATCCAACCGAAAACGGTCTTTTGGGCTATAGAAAAACCTTCAAAGAACCACGGCTGAATTACCTTAGGGTACAAGTCCACTTCCAGAATCATAGATACCGTCGCTGGCGGTCCAAATACGCATCCGTTATTGTGATTTGCCGGCGTGAACGCTGACGAGAAGTGGATCGCTCGTGCATATACCATTAAAAAAAATAAGTTATAAACTTTGGTATGACCCTAAAAAATGTCGAAACATTACATTTAAGTTTAGGAGGTTATGTTTACACTATCTCTGAAAGCTATTCATATCTGACTGCAAGCCTGATCCCATCCGAAGGTCGTTATAGGATAAACACACCTTAATATCGTCGGCATACATAAGTACCTTGGATTTTGATATAACAGATGGAAAATCATCTATAAATAACGTGATAAGCAAAGGGTTTAAATGGCTACTCTGCGGCACCCTGAGACCAGATGTTACGAAGACGGTTTTTGAAATTAAAGTTTTCAACTAAACCTGCTGACTTCTCCACTTTAATAACTAGAAATACAATAGTTGATCATTTGAGAAGCAAAATTGATATAACTTTAAAAGAAGAAGGGAGTTATTGACAGAATCAAACGCCTTGCGGAAATCAGTATAAATTACATCGGTCTGCATTTTAAATCCTTTAACAGGCAGATCTCAATTCAAGTAAATTTGTGGTGGTTGATTTTTGCTTAACAAAACCATGTTGGCATGGTGATAATAGCGAGTAACATAATTCTTGCAAATGTGACAAATTTTGGACAGCTTAGAAATACATGTGTAATTTTCAACATCAGACTTTCTGCCCTTCTTATGAAGCGGAATAATAAAAGAACCTTGCCAAATACCTTCAAAAACTGATTTTGAAATCAACAACTGAAAGATTTCAATTATTGGTTTATAAATAGGTGAGTCACATAACTGTGTTGGTGCTAACGCCTTAAAACCAGTTAAAAGATAACTTTCTGCAATATGCGGGGGATATTGTAACTTGAGGTATTTAAATGGTAAGGATAACTAGGGTTATATATAGAACTGATTTTATTAGTGGTTTTGAAAAATTTTTGGAAATAAATTAACAATATCCGAATACGAATATGCTTCAAATGAATTAAAGCGTACCGATACAGGAAATAAAGAACTGCTTCGGATCAGTTAAGAAGTTACATCGATTCAAGTAAAAGAGTAACACTAACTATTAAGAAGGCTAACGTTCGGTCGAGCTCCCAATTGATTAGAAAAATCAGATGAAATTCCCGTATTTGTGTATTTTTAATAAGTGTTAGATTTTAGGGTTTTAAGTCTTTTTTGCCTGTCGGAAAGAAGAGATGGATGGTGTTGATAAATAGTTAAGTCAGACCCAGGTGGAATATAAGAACAGATTACTAACATAGATTCAGTCTTAAAGAATCACACTAACGAAGTCAATTTGATCGGTAGATAAGATGCTCTCTGATTTAATACCTGAGCTTACCGTGATATGTACACCGCCCCCTCTACGAGAAAGGCCATCGGATCGATAGGTGTTAAAACTACTTTTTAATTAATATTAATTTTAATCTTATTATTTCTTGGTTTATTAGGAAAAAAATGTTTACTTACAAGCCCAAAAGGCCAGATACTTGTGAAAATTAATACTTTGAAAACTTATCTTGGGTGTACTCCAAAACATCAAATGTGGATTCTGGGGAAAGTTTAGCACCAAATAGCTGTTTATCTTTTGAAACCACATTAAGTCCTTTTTCCCACCAATAGGATTACAACTACCGGGCGGTACCCCTACATCACCAGAGGTGTGTGCAGAATTATCCGTCGGTACAGTTGCAACATAAATAAGGATAAGAGGCTTCAAGGTGACAGTAATGCCCGTGGGGCCAGATAATTGAGAATCTGATCTCCCACGCTGCTTTCTGACGTTACTCACAACATTGACTTCAGAATTATGTGTAGATACAGAGCCATTTTCACGATTCGAATAAGGGCAGACCCCATCTCCGTAACACAGTTAACTGCATTAGACGCTGCCTTTTTCTTTTAGGCGACTCAGTTAGCAGTTTCTGGTTACTAAATTTATATCAAACGGCATTGAACCCTTCGTTGAGCTTGTTAATAGAAAGACGGTCAATAGGCCATTTCATGCGCAGGTCTATGTAATCTTTCACTCTGCCAAAGAATCCTGCACGCTTAGCGTTAATGATCGATTTGCAGATCCAGCAGTGAGTAAAAACATCCTTCGGAGAAGACGTTAGAGCACAATTTTTTTGTGCAGAAACCCATATTTAAGAGAAAAATAGATATAACTAGAAGAAACGATATTATCGAGTGCCGTAACTAACACACCCGATGCTGTTTTATAAAATTTTAAAATATTCATTTTGCTAGTGGAAATGGACAAAGCGACAGTTTTTGTCAAAAAAGCATGTTTACAAACTGATGGTGACGTCACTGTTCATGTGAGGCCTTTAACCTAACGTAGAGAAATAATATACTGAAATAATGTTAACTGCAGTGGCATTTGTAAAATTCATATTCCAAAATAAGCGTTGGTGGCATCAATAGAAACTCCATGCAAATTTCTGTCTCGTATATTTACCGATATCTCAGTGTTCTTAGGAAATGCGGCTACCGTTTTTCGCTGTTGGTGGCGTCAGAGTGTGCGTGGCCAGATGGTGCAAAATTAATTGGGGGCATCATTAGAAACTATATGCTTTCATATTACGTATAGTTATCGATATTTCAGCGTTCTTAGAGGATGCGGGAGGCGTAAAATGCGCGCAGCCAAAAATTGATACCACCTTGAGATGCGCTGGCATCTCAAGATTATACATGCCTAATGCCTTTCTTTATGTGTCATTCGGGAGAAGCCCCAATATAGGTCAGTCCTTATCCAGATTGGACCGAAAATTAGGGGCAACGCCGACCTGGCGCTTAATGCCTACAATGTGCGGGATGACGTGCGGATGGTGTGCGGGATAGGACTTCTAGATGGAGATCTTTTGGGGCAACGGTAATCGCTACAAAAATGCCTCTCCCTTAAGATCATACTTGGGAAACCCATTCCTAAGGATGAGAATCCATCTGCACTATTGTTTCATGTTCTTCGGGTGATATTTCCCTACCTATCTGGCCTGCTAGTGCAATCTTCTTTCTAAAACGGGCTCTTACAAAGGCCTAGTTTGTAACCGGCCTAAAAATTACTCGGTTTGGAATATTTCATGCCGGTCTTCATAGGTTACCGGCCTCGAGCACAAATTGTACTGCCGTTCGTTCTTGTCATATTAATTCATATTAATTCATCACCTTCAATGAATTCTCGCGCACCAGCTCAAACGAGTTCTCCCGTGAAAACGCCAAAAATCCATACCTGCAGAAGATTCAAGGCTGTCAACAATTTTAAAGTAGACCCTGAAGTGATGCTTGCCAAACATTATACAATACGAAGTGGCTCCCAACCTTGAATGAACCGCTGATCTAAGCGCACAGCAAATGCTACTGAGCTCGTCCCAATCTTTCTGATCGCATCGTACGTACGATCTGATGGCTGCAATTTCGCATCGCTTGACCCGTTCCGAAGCGTTTGCTTACGGGGAATACACTGCCGTAAGAACGTGTGATATTCGGTACTCCCTAAGTAATATTTGGAACTTCTCCGACTTAATTTGGGACCTAATATCGGAGACAATCGTTTCAGGGACTCCGAAGGTGTGGAATCCTGCTGCAAATACTTTACCACTACGTCTTTACCACTACTACGACCTTTTTTACTGCCTTTAACAAACACAAATTACACTATAGTAAATTAGTGAATAATAATAATAGAATAATAAAAACCCACTCCATGGAGATAGGGCCCTAGAAAATCTACATAGAATTTTTTAAAGGCTCTGTGCGATTCTGGTGGAGCGCCCATGTGTGGCCGGAGCTTTAGTCAGCTTGCAAGTGCTACACCCTTGAATATATTGCTGAAAATCATTTACTAGGCCTGGCCAATAGTAATGCACCTTAATCTCTCTAAGTTTTTTGTTCAGCCCCGTGAGATGCTAGAGGAATATCGTGGGCTTTCTTCATTGCATTCGTCAGTAGACCTTGGGGTACCCACAATTTCCAACAAGAACTATAATGAATTGATTCTCCTGAGGCATGATCTGTTCTCCGATACAAAATGCCATCCAATATCTTTAGATCTAAAATCTTATTCATGTTGGCTTCGACTCGTGGAATCAACTCCAAATACTTTCATCCTTAAAATTCGGCGACTCTAGATCTACGAGCAAACCATGGCTAGCGTCTAATGCAGATAACTCCTCCTCATTTACACGGGACAAAGCGTCCGAGACCACATTTAGCTTACCGCTTCTATTACTCAAAATCCCATCTATTTGTGGTAGAGGGCAAGCATCTTTTTGAGACACCGCATTGAACTTTCGACTGCCCAAGCACAAGCTTTTCGTGGCAATTCTCCGATTTGTTGGTCCGTAAAGATATTAGAATTATTTGTCAATTATTTATGCTAAGGGGCAATAGGTCGAAAGTATTGTAGCGAGCGAAGTATATAATTTTAATTCTATTTTAATTACATAAATACATACATTGTATGTGCACATACAAACTAACACATTTCTCCCCAAGTGCCCGGCCAACGATCCTGCCCTAAAACGCTGATCATGCATTCCCACGGTGACGACTGGCTCTACACCAACTAACCCTTATAGCCGGCCGTCTCATGGTATACGTATACATAAGACAAATATGCCAATGCATGTATATACTCCTATCACTGCTTTGCGCTTGCAAATAAAAGTTCAGTCGTGAACACCACTCAAGAAGATAATGTCGTATGATTTCTCCAGTCATTATATGGCGACCGTGACAGGACCATTTAGAGTGCAAAAATAAAAACATTCCAAAAAAAAAAAAAAATAGAAAAGAGAAGTTAAAGTGAAAAAAAAGAAAAACAACAATGAGTTAAGCAAAAAAAAACAAAAACAACATAAAGAAGAATAAGAATAAGAATAAAAATAATAACAAATGAAGTGTAAGCTTAAAAAATTGCAAAAGCAAAAGAAAATTTAAACAAGCAAAAACTTAAACAACTGAATTCAAAAAGAGAGAAGAAAAATATTCTTATATACATAGCCGCTGCGGCCGCTCTGCTGATGTTCTTGTAGGCAGCGCAGCGCGAGCTCTTAGCTTTAAGAATATATTAATATCAAGACACTCAATAAAATATAGTCAAAGGGAACACGACGTCCTGTCGTGGCCGCCAGACAATATGACCCTACGTTTTTATTACATGGCGACCGTGACAGGACCCATGAAAGTACAAAAATATTTTTGAATCAAATATAAAGAAAAAGTTAAAGTGCAAAAAAAAAATTATTACAAACATATTCGAAGGCCTGCAAAGCTAGAGAAAGCAACAAAAAGCATGAAGAACCATTCACAACGCATGGTAGGCAGGGCCGCCCACTATGGCAACGTTCTGGGATTCAAAAAAACAGTAATAGTACGGCAAGCAATATCCGCTGGCTGTACCACCGTTGGAAGGGTATGGATGGTATACCTGCACCACAAAACGACAAACCTTCACTTCGAGAGGCACTGGAGGCGCAGGCGAAGGATGGACCAACCCCTTTGACCATTCCCGAATACCTTCTACATCGGGAGAAGAAGAAGCGGACTAAGTAATTAGTTCACCGCTTTATTTTTTTAGCACTTGCAACGCGTTTACGCGGGGTGCGATAATTAAGTTCATTAATAACCTATTTTTATTCACATAAACACAACTTTTGGTGTAAGCTTAATATAAGTAAAGCTATTGTCACTTGAAATTTGATGATTTGTAAACTAAAAGTTGTGCACTTATTAACCACATCATTTATAGGTTCTCAATTATCTGATCCCAACTACATTCATAAAAATGTTTATCAATATCAAAAAAGTAAAAATGGGTCAGTGGAGCTCAAAAGAGGATGAAGTAAAAGACATACGTCTAATGTCGTAATGTCATAAACTCTCCTCTTTTTACCTCCATGTATATTTTGCTTATTGTTTAGGTGAGGGGCCAAAGTGCCGCCGCTCATCTGAGCTTAAGAGCGCATCCGCACTGAAGAGCGCATCCACGCTGAAGAGCGCATCCACGCTGAAGAGCGCACAATCTTGCACTCTCTCTCTCTCGGGTCCAACTGCAGCGGTCGGCTGTCGGCGATCGTTTTTCTTATGCTAAGCTAAGTTAAGTCGGTTTTCATGTATGCAGTGAATAAAGCTGATGGCCTTACTCCACGACGCCCCCGACTTCATCTTCTCTCCAACCAAGAGGTATCTTTTCGTGGCAATACCGCCACACTACAACATTTTAGTCCTTCGAGCCAGACTTTCTGGATATTCTGGATATTTTGGATATTCTGGATATTTTTTCTACCAGCAGTTCCCGGCAGTGTTCCGCCAAAAGATAAGTACTACATTTTTCCGTCTCCGTCTCTCTGCCGGTCTTCAGCAGTGGTCCGAACATTAAATTCCGTTCACACTGCTGCAAGATTTTTTCCTTCCGTGTCAACTCCAAGTCCGAGTTTTCCGACACAACGGCAGTGTGAGATTTTCTACTCTTCTTCGTCTTCAAATTCTGAAAATTTTTCCATCCGACTCCGTTTTGTGTGCCGCCATATTCCTCGCCGTTTTCGGGCTCCCCATTATTTGCTATTCCGCTATTCGCTTGCCAACGGTCGAGGCATATGTGCATACATATAATATACACACATACAACATTATATACATATTTTGTGGTGCAATTAATCCGTGAAAAATTGACCAAGTGAACAGTGAAATTGTGTGGTGACAAAAATAAGACATAATTATAATTGGCCAGCCGGTGTGAATAAGTTCCAAAAATTCCTAAATTCACCGAATAGTCCGCCGCTGGCGTAATATTTTTTTCCCCATCAGTGTTTTTTTTAAGCTACACAGCTTTCTGTTCCCCCAGTTATACAGTCCACTTATCAACGCTCCACTGTGCCAAAATAGGCCTCACGTGCCCTTACATATATACATACTTGCATGCGTGCCATATATTTTCTGCCTCCATTTTCAGGAAATAAATACATGATAAAATTAAATTAAAATAAAATCGGTTAAAAAAAAAAACGCCATTTCACTACAAGTCCGTGATTGTGTCGCCAAAATTTTCAACCTCGCCGCCTCAGTAGCCGTATTGTGTTTTTTTTGGTGCTTTTTTTTTTTTACTTTGGGGTGAACTACGAACAGGGTGCATGCTGTCTTCAAGCCCGAAAGCACGACCACCAAGGTGCGAGTAGACTTCAATGCTTCGAGCCCGTCCGCAAACGGGACCAGTCTGAACGTCATTCTTTACGCGGGCCCGGTCTTACAATCCGACCTGACGATTCAAATCCTAAAGTGGCGATACTTTAGGTTTGTCTTCAACGCCGTCATCGAGAAGATGTACCGGCAAATTTGGGTAGACCCCAAGCATACTCCGCTCCAACTTATTTTGTTTCGCAATCCCGATTGGGGGATCCGCGACTAGGAATTAAAAACGGTCACCTTCGGTGTCAATTGTGCCCCGTTCCTAGCGATCCGTGTCCTGCAACAGCTCGCTGACGACGACGTTCCAATGTCCCTGTCCATTGTGCTGTCTCGTAGCTCTGCCCGTAGTTCCAAATCGAACTTCACACCAATTCTGATAACGCTGTTTGCGACGATGTCGCCACGTCCACACAGCGCCCAGTCACTGGAGAGCAGATGTACTCGAGGTACACAGTCCTACCGATGCCGAGTCTGCAGTAGGATCCATCCTTTGAAGAAATGTCGGCGCTTTCTACGTCTCAGTGCCGAGAAGCGGCTCCGGGTGGTTCTCGTGAATCGGTATTGCTCCAGCTGCCTGGCTCACGAGCACTCCGACGGATCGTGTCGGCGTAGGGACTGCTGTAGAACGTGTGGTGAGGATCACCACTCGCTGCTGCACCTCGTGGAGAGGCCGCGGGCTCGGCGCCAGCCGCGTCAAGAGGAGCACCGGTCACGGAGCGCGGGAGACAGTACACGGAGTGTCTCAGCTGGCGCTCGGCCGTCGTCCGCCAACTCCTGGCTCGGTTCGGTTGCTTCTCGGCCTTCGTCCACCTTCCGGCACTCACAAGGTGGCGATCCCGGCGCTCGTCGGCAGCTCCTCAGCATTCTTTCGCCACTGGCCGGCAAGCTTCAGGTGCTCCACGGCATTCGTCCGCCACTCATCGGGTGCCGTCCACCGCTCGACCGCCCGCGTCATCCGCGCCTAGGCAATTTTCCGCCTCTCGTCAAGGGGCCCCGCAGGACGCGGCCGCTGCGCCCACCCTATCGTCGCTGCTGCAGCGGAACAGCGTCAACGTTCTGCCGACCGCGGTAGTGCGCATTGACACCGGGACCCGGATCGACCCGTGTACGCCCTCGAGCTGCATCGACGCATCGCTAGCGGCGTGTTTCCAGTTTTTTCGGCCACCGTGGGTTCCAAAACGGATGATAGCGTTCGGCTGGAGGTCGTTTTCAAAATCGAGCTTCACGTGCGCGTTCGTACGCCGTCTCCAGAGCTAAGCGAGGCGGTGCGTGCCCACTTACCGAGGAGTGAAGATCCAGGACGGGCTGCCGGTGGCCCACAGCACCGTTTTTGGATGGGTCGTGTCCGGAGCCTGTCACCAACCGTAGCGACGAGGGAGCTGTTGCAACCCGAGTGATTGCAAGGGGGGCGGGATGTTTAGGTGAGGGGCCATTGTGCCGCCGCTCATCTGAGCTTAAGAGCTCATCCCCGGTGAAGAGCGCATCCGCCCTCGCCCCTCTCTGCACAATCTTGCACTCTCTCTCTCTCGGGTCCAACTGCAGCCGTCGGCCGTCGGCGATCGTTTTTCTTATGCTTAGCTAAGTTAAGTCGGTTTTCATGTATGCAGTGAATAAAGCTGACGGCCTTACTCCACGACGCCCCCGACTTTATCTTCTCTCCAACCAAGAGGTATCTACAACACTTATAATAATAACTGTAACTTAGAAGTAGGCATATTCCTCAAGTGACTAGCTGAAGAGCTAACTAAATATAAATCAAATATGAATTTTCAGTTCAGTCAGTATAATGAGGAATCAAAAAATATAAAAAAAATTTTTATAGCTGTGTTTCTTTTTCGTTGGTTTTGCTAAAAATAAAAATTGTCTCATAATTATTTTTTTGCAAAAATAAGTCTACCTTGATCTATTGACGGTTTAATTCAATTTTTCTTTCGGAAAAAAATTACTTTGATCTATCGAATTGTTCTTTCAAAAATTTTGTCGATCTATTAACGATTCTTTTAAATTTTCAACACTATTATTATACAAAACCAAACTGGAAATTATTGAATCGAATAATAAAAATCTTAAGTCCCTACCAGATATTAGTAAACAGAAAATTTCTGCGCAGGAAAAGAAATATATAAAGTAGATTTGCTTAGGCATAATCTGACTAAAGCTTCTAAGCCCAACGTATAAGAAGTCATAAACAATGACGAAATACGTAAACGTAGTGACCTTGCATGTATTTTCTTACTGCAAGATATGATGTTAGCCATTTATATACTAATGGAATTCTCGACTTAAGTCAGTTTTTCCAAAGGCTTGAAAACCAGGCCGGTATACTAATCAGCAAACACAAATTGGCACCGAGCAAAAAGATCTATGAAATCATTTCAATAGAATCTTTAAAATATAATGGGCTTAAATACATATATACATATACATATATATATATAAGAGTAGCGATACTAAAGCCGATCCTTTAAAGATAACTGACATTCCTATTAGCGATTTCGGCAGAGTGATAGTAAACACTATTGGTCCACTACCAATATCTGAGAATGGTAACGAATATGCAGTCATATGTGATCTAGCAAAATATTTAGCTACCAATTGCAAATAAATATACAAAAACTGCCTCAAAAGCTGTATTTGAAGATTGTATTATAAGTGCATCCAATGAAGACGTTCATTACGAACACTGGAAAAAAGTCCAAGCAAAAACAACGAAAAAAAACACACACACACAACTATAACATATTATTACCAGACCGTAAATAAAACAAAGAAAATAAGCAAAAAAATAAATTTAAAAATACAAAAATAAAATAATAAAAATAAACAGTAGATAAAGTTTCGTTAGTTTTAATTTTATCAACAATATCTACAAAAATTTTATATAATAATTCTTAAATGCCATTTCTAAGATAAATACGTATGGCCATGCTTAGAATTCATACGGCAAATAAGACAAAAAAAAAAAAAAAAATTATATCAATGTCAATTTTTGGATTCAAATAATCATTTTTACATTTCAAATTACGTAAAAAAAAAATAAGAAAAAATGTTTACTATCATATTATGTACTATTGAAAATAACTAAATAATATTACGTTATTTTTCAAAAGGAGGGAGATGTAGTATACACATATTATATATATACATATAGGCATGTAGGCAGCGCAGCGCGAGCTCTTAGCTTTAAGAATATATTTATATCAAGACATTCAATAAAATATAGTCAAACGGAACACGACGTTTTGTCACTAAAAATCATTACTTGGCGACCATAACAGTCCTATCGTGGTCGCCAGACAATATGACCCTACGTTTTTATTATACTACATTAAATAATTCAACTGTATCTTAGATTTTCAAAACTTACATGGTTCTTTAGTATTAAGACCGAATAACCTGACTTTTCCAATACAATTCCCAATGCACAATTCAATTTCCGACAATACTCTCCTACTACCATGTAGAGCAGAAGTAATTAGAACAGTAAAAATTAACTCAAAAGAACCGTCCGTTTTTATTCCGAGTCAAGAACCATTTAAAGGTGTGCTGGTTCCGAGCACATTGGTTAACACGAGTTGTGCAACAGTCCGATTTCTAAATACAAACTCTGAAACAATTAGTTTAAATGTTAATAAAATAAAATTCGAATCGTTAGAAAACTATGATATACAAAAGCCCAAGGAACGAAACCCCAAGTACAATAATAATAGAACAAAATAATAGAACATACATGGACGACGTAGTAGTTCAATTTAACAAAAGTATTTCATTTATCCTGCAAATTTAACCTAAAACTTCATCCAGAAAAATGTTCATTCTTTGTGCACGAAGTTAGCTATCTGGGTCATAGGTGCACAGACAAGGGTATATTACCAGATGAAAATAAATACTAAGCAGTTAAAAATTACCCAGTGCCCAAAAACTCAGATGAGGCGCGCAGATTCGTAGCATTCTGTAATTACTATAGAAGATTCATAAAAAATTTTGCAGATTATTCTAGACATATAACAAAGCTTTGTAAGAAAAATGCCCACTTCGAATGGAACAAGGATTGTAATGATGCATTTAATTATTTAAAAGAGGCCTTAATGAGCCCAAACCTCTTACAATACCCAGATTTCAACAAAGAATTCTGTATAACAACAGATGCTAGCAAATACTCTTGTGGAGCGGTACTTACGCAAGAACATGGGGGCGCGAGTTACGAGCTCCGCTCTACTAACACCCCCACCTAAGCCCCCAAGAGCGGGACAATAACAAATAAACTTTAAACAATGTCGTTGACCAGCAGTTGCCGAGCAAAGAGCCAGAATGCTGACAGATCATTTTCTCTGATGGGTATGAGGCCAGCTACATTCCCGGAGTTGTCGCAACATCCGCCACAGCCAAAATGCTGACCACGACATGTGTGTTCCTATATACCCATTTATGTACTTAGAGTTAAGCTTCAGCCTTTAAAAGGGCATACTTAAAAAATAAAGACTCAGTCTGATTTGGACAATTGAAAAGAGCAGAAGATTATTTTATTCAAATTCATAATACAATACGATACAATAATTTAACGGATCGGGACCCTGGACATAACTGGCGCAGCCGAAAAAGAAGAACTTACTATCGCTCCCAGGAGGACTGTAATCAGGACAAAGGACAACTAAAGGATGAATACAACAATTGTATTAATATTGGCAACGTGGGTGAAAAACCTGGTAAGTACTCAGAGGCAATAAGTGAGTGAAAATGGAGACGTAATTCAAAAATAGTGTTAAAAAGAAATAGATAACGTTATGAAGAAAAAAAGAGAGATTCAACAAAATGGTGCTAGTCCAAAGAAAATCTGTATAAATCAGGCGAACATATACTGCAGATCATCGCTGATTTTCAGAGAAAATATAAATTTTTGTAATACATGTGCCACTTTAAATAAAATTTGCATCAATCGGGCGAATATCTACTGCAGATCATCGCTGATTCGCAGATAAAATATATATAAAATATAGAAAACAAAAGAAAATTAAATCTATACGTGCACCACCTCAAATAAATCTGTATAAATCGGGCGAACATCTGCTGCAGATCATCGCTGATTTTCAGAGAAAATATAAATTTTTAGAATACATGTGCCATTTAAATAAAATTTGCATCAATCGGGCGAATATCTACTGCAGATCATCGCTGATTCGCAAATAAAAGAATATAAGAAATACAGAAGAAAAGAAAATTAAATCTATACGTGCACCATCTCAAATAAAATCTGTATAAATCAGGCGAACATCTACTTCAGATCATCGCTGATTTTCAGAGAAAATATAAATTTTTGTAACACATGTGCCACTTTAAATAAAATTTGCATCAATCGGGCGAATATCTACTGCAGATCATCGCTGATTCGCAGATAAAATATATATAAAATATAGAAAACAAAAGAAAATTAAATCTATACGTGCACCACCTCAAATAAATCTGTATAAATCGGGCGAACATCTGCTGCAGATCATCGCTGATTTTCAGAGAAAATATAAATTTTTAGAATACATGTGCCATTTTAAATAAAATTTGCATCAATCGGGCGAATATCTACTGCAGATCATCGCTGATTCGCAAATAAAAGAATATAAGAAATACAGAAGAAAAGAAAATTAAATCTATACGTGCACCATCTCAAATAAAATCTGTATAAATCAGGCGAACATCTACTTCAGATCATCGCTGATTTTCAGAGAAAATATAAATTTTTGTAACACATGTGCCACTTTAAATAAAATTTGCATCAATCGGGCGAATATCTACTGCAGATCATCGCTGATTCGCAGATAAAATATATATAAAATATAGAAAACAAAAGAAAATTAAATCTATACGTGCACCACCTCAAATAAATCTGTATAAATCGGGCGAACATCTACTGCAGATCATCGCCGATTCTGCAGACAATCCAGAATAAAATGAATATATATGCACCCAGGTAATTAAAATTTACATATATCCAAGCTCTACTTAAAAGAGTAATACCTTCTTAATACGTTCTCCCTCTTCCATCACTAATGCCACTGGGTACTCATACCCTAAGTACACTAAGTAATTGTATACATTAACAAAAAAATAATTTTTACAGACTTAAACTGTGAAAAGAAACACGAAACACACAATAAGAAGGAAACAACAACACAAAAACACACCGGATAACACGTACCATTATTATTTTTCTTTTCCTGCCCAAATTATATTAATATTTAAGTCTATATATATTTAACTAGGATTTTCACAGCACTCAAAAAGGGAAATTAATAAAAAAAAAAATAAAGGAATTTGGACAGAAAGTATACTTATGTCAAGGAAAACTTTGGTAGATAAAACCAGGTCCCGTTTAGGTCTTAGAAGTACGACTAGCCTACCCGAGATTAGAGAGGGAGTACAGGTATCTTTACCAGCAATGGACTCAGGACACGCTTCCTCATCGGCACGGACCAGCCCCGCAGTTATGGCGGGAGCTGCTATGGAGTCTGCCAGTACCATTCTGAACACTTCTATTAATACTACCCTTAATCCTACGGACATATTAGCGTTTGTAAAGGTGCTTCCGACTTTTGACGGTACACCAGGAACACTAGACAAATTCATCGTTAGCGTTGAGGAGGTGATTATGATCATTAGGGGTACGGACCAAACACCCTATGGACAGTTGCTGTTACGTGCAATTAGACACAAAATTATCGGTAGAGCTGACGAAACATTGACTAACCTTGAAACGAAACTGGAATGGGACAGCATCAAAGCAAGTCTGACTAGCATTTACGCATCCAAAAAGACAGAACCAATGCTTATTCGGGAACTTCAAAATCAGCCCCAGGGAATATCAGTAGGAAAACTTTTTCACGAGATTTCGAAACTAAGAAACCAACTTTTGAACGTCCAACCTGGCCAACAACCAATTCGTAAACCCAACATCAAAAAGGGGGTTCTATGACGGACTCTGTCTGAATGCCTTTTTAGTGGGGCTCCGGGAGCCCCTAAAAACAATAGTTAGAGCTAGAAATCCAGACACACTAGAAAAGGCATACGAATGGTGCCAACACGAGCAAAGTTTTTATTATCAAGACAAGGCACAAAGCTCAAACACAAGCAGGACTTACAACAATAATCCTGTGTATAGGAACAACAGGGGTAGGAACGATAGGTACGATAGGAACTACAACTCACAGTACTACCGCAGGGACAACTCCAAAAACGCTTGAACTTCAAATACAAGTAACACCTGGGGAAATCAGGCAGCTAATTCAAACCCATTCAGGCGGGAATCATCCCAGTCTCGAAATACTTCAAGTGGACGCACTTTAACCAACCTTAATAATATCGAGGACAGCGAAAATTTTCGAGCAGAAGCCTCGAAACCCCAGTCGGATACCTAAATAAGAAAGAATATCGCGGGTCTACACTTCCATATATATTTTTGAAATTTGACAGTATAACAGCACCTCTAAAATTCTTGTTAGATACCGGTTCTACATTTTCCTTTATAGACCCTCATTTAATAACAAAGGATGACATGATAAAGTTATACGAAGAAGTCACTATAAGTACAGTTTTTCATAATTACTCAGATGCACTAAGCAGGGCTGATCCAAACTTATGCGCTAACAACGCCATTATAAGCACTAAAATTCAGGAAACCGAAACTCCACTCAATACGTCCAATCTTCAGGCTATATTTGAAACAGGAAACAATTCCTCCTGTTTACTCACCATTCCTTCTGGGAATAAAATCCGTAGACAGATAACAGAACCCTCTTTCACCATAGATATTGTGACAAACGCCTTGAAAGCTTCTTTGAAGATAAATAAAACCCTAGCCGTCTATGCGACGGACGATATTATCGAACTAATTCAATAAGCTTACCACAGATATTTTGCAGACACAAATCTCTACAAGATTTGTAGGAGTTTGTTTTTTTTGAAAGAGCCGGTGAACGAGGCGGAAACTGTAGAAATTATTAAATCTCACCATGTTAATAATAACCATAGGGAAATAAACGAAGTTTACCAACACCTTAAAAGGGAGATTTACTTTCCTAATCTGAAACAACTTGTCACCGAACAAATTCGAGAATGCGAAACCTGCCTAACTCTCAAATATGATAGGCAACCGCAGAAACCCCCTTTTACATTACCAGAAATACCCGACGGGCCATTGGACATACTACATACAGATATATATACCATCAACGGGAACAATAACTTGACAATTGTAGACAAGTTCTCTAGGTTCGCTCAGGCCTACTCACTATTGAGTAGGAATTCGTTTAACGTTACAAAAGCTTTTAAAACATTCCTTTGCCAATTTGGCGTACCTAAGAAATTGATTCTCGACCAGGGAGCTGAATTCTCTGGGACCCTATTTCTGAATTTCCTCTCTCAGTATAACATAGAACTACATGTTACATCATTCTAACAGTCTAGTAGCAATTCTACAGTCGAGAGACTGCACTCCACACATTAAAACTAGATCAAAACCACGAGGAAATACTTGCAGAGACCATCCTAACATACAATAATGCTATCCATTCCAGTACCAACCTCACACCGTTCGAACTCTTTAGCGGACGAACACATATTTTCGACAAAACCATCAAATTCAATAACGAACACGACTATTTGATGAAGTTAAATGAATTTCAAACCGACCTGTACCCCCGCATAAAAAAACAACTAGAAGAATCCACACAGAAACGCACAGAGCTTCTAAACGAGACTAGAACAGTTCCCCCACGTTACCTATCGGCAGTACAATTTTCCGTAAGGAAAACAGAAGGAACAAAATTACTCCGCGTTTTTCGAAACATAAAGTTTCACTAGACAGCGGAGTAACGCTTCACACCATACGCAACCAAAAAATACATAAACAAAAAATCAGGAAAACCTCTAAGCCACCCGATACCTAAAGAGAACATTTCTTTTTCTACATTTCCAGACTTTGCAACTTAATACTGGGAAATAACCGGTTAGTAATTGACCTTTTGGACCACGACCAGCCATTGATCAAAGTAAACTTGGGATCAGCGCGGGTAGTAGACTCCTTTAGAACTATCAATCACGTCATTAACTTAGGAGAATATGAGGATACGACAAATAAAATATCTGAGTTCATCGAAAATCTACCTAACGAGCAAGAATTTACTGACGTTAGGACTACCCTTAAGCAAAAAATTGATTTAGTAAAACAAAGGATTCACACATTACTCCCATCTAGTAGCAGAGTAAAAAGGGGGCTAATTAACGGCTTAGGTAGTCTATTAAAGGTGGTGTCCGGCAACATGGATGCCAATGATGAAGCTAGAATCGACACGGACTTGACTACTTTAATGAAAAGCGAAGAGGAAAACAAAGATTTTCAAAGAAAGACATTACTTAGGTTTCCCGAAATCGCGACCCATATAAATAAAGAACAAGAAATCATAAGCCAGTTTACAACCTCTTACCAGAATAGGATTTTTAAGGAATTAGATTCAGAACGGAAGAGGTTGCAGATAATCCAAGTAATGGCAAGACTAAATTTCAATATCGAACTTTTATATAACCATTTGAGCAATATCGCAGAAAGCCTATTATTTACGAAACTTAACCTCATACCAAAATACATCTTAGATTCTAAAGAAATCGAGGAAATTAAACAAACATTTATAAAACAAAACGTGGAGATTCAATTAGAACACGAAATGTATAATGCACTCTCTTTAGAGTCTTCCACAATTGACAAAATATTGATATTTAAAATCAAAATCCCAATTTTATCAGAAAAAAAATACGACATTTTTAAATTAATTCCTTTACCAATAAAAAAATTTATGTACGTAAACGTACCCGAATACATAATTAAGAATAACATAGAAATAAAGTTTTTAAAAACACCTTGTATCAAACTAGGGAACACACATGTATGCGAAAACCCGGCTCTACCCAATAACCTGGAATGTCTCAACAACATACTTAACAACAAGCAGGCAACATGCGACACCTCGGAAGGTACGCAGCTACCACAGATCCGAGTTCCTATTAAAGGACTTCTTCTGATACTAAATGTGGAAAGCCTAAAAATCACATCTAATTGTATGGCCGACAAAATCTTTAGCGGATCGATGGCGATCACTTACGAAAACTGCACGATCACCGCAAACGGCATAACCTATGTAGGTAACAGCACTACGATAATAGACAAGATCGACGTAAGCCTATCACATATCCAAAACCTGACGGTAAAAGCGCCAACTGAATCATTAACGTTCCAAAAGCTGCCAACTAAGGAGATCCACAGCGTCAGAGGGATGACCTGGCCTGGGACGCAAGCAACCACACACCTGACTACCATTTACATATTAGTCGCAATCTCCATCCTGGCCACCATTACAGTATGGACATGTAACTGGAAAACTGTCATCTTAACAACAGCCGCCCCGGAACCTTGCGTAACTCCGTCCATACCTCCGCTATGGCCATCGTTCCGACTTGGGGAGGGAAGATTTACGAGCTCCGCTCTACTAACACCCCCACCTAAGCCCCCAAGAGCGGGACAATAACAAATAAACTTTAAACAATGTCGTTGACCAGCAGTTGCCGAGCAAAGAGCCAGAATGCTGACAGATCATTTTCTCTGATGGGTATGAGGCCAGCTACATTCCCGGAGTTGTCGCAACATCCGTCACAGCCAAAATGCTGACCACGACATGTGTGTTCCTATATACCCATTTAGGTACTTAGAGTTAAGCTTCAGCCTTTAAAAGGGCATACTTAAAAAATAAAGACTCAGTCTGATTTGGACAATTGAAAAGAGCAGAAGATTATTTTATTCAAATTCATAATACAATACGATACAATAATTTAACGGATCGGGACCCTGGACATAACTCGCGCACTTACCAGTTGCATATGCGTCTCGGTCATTCACAAAAGGAGAATCCAACAAGTCAACCACTGAGCAAGAATTAGCAGCCATCCACTGGGCCATAAAATACTTAAGACCATACGTTTACGGGAGACATTTTATAGTAAAAACAGACCATCGACCATTAATTTATCTATTTTCAATGAAAGACCCTAGTTCAAAATTAACAAGAATGTGGCTAGATTTAGAAATATACGATTTTACTGCGGAATACCTTAAGGGGAAAAATAATTATGTGGCGGACGTGCTGTCCAGAATTACAATAAATGACCTGAAGTCAATAAACAGACAGGTAATGAAAATTCCAACTAGGTCAGAAACACGTAAAAACGAGGATCAAAAATTAGAAAAGGAACCCTTGCAGAAGCAAGAGCTTCAGAAACCCAGAGTCTACGACGTTGTCAATAACAATGACGTCAGAAAATATGTGAAACTTAAATTCGTCAAACATAAGTGTTTGTTTAAACGAGAAAAACGAATAATTTCACAACTCAAAATTGATGATTCGTATTCTAATGGGAAAATTGATTTAAAACAATTTTTCCAAAGGCTTGATATACAGGCCGGAATGCAAAACATAAAACAATTCCAATTGGCACCCAGCGCACTGATATTAAAGTCAGTATTACTAAGAGAATTTAAAGAAATGGGCAATCGTACATTACAAAAAGTACAAATAGCGCTACTTTCAAAGGTGACCATAGTAGACAAAAACAATGAAAAAAATATAAGAAAAATCTTAAAAACATTTCATGATGATCCGATCGAAGGAGGCCATTCAGGAATAAGGAGAACATTATTAAAAATAAGACAACATTACTATTGGCCAAACATGAAAAAAGTAGTTACTAAATACGTGAAAACCTGTCAGACCTGTCAACAATCAAAGACAACCACTCATACAAGAACACCAATGACAATTACCGAGACACCTACATCAGCTTTTGACACGGTATTAATTGATACCATTGGCCCATTACCGCGTTCGGAGAAAGGAAACGAATACGCAGTCACAGTTATTTGTGATTTAACTAAATACTTAGTAACGGTACCTATTCCGAATAAAAGCACAAATGCCGTTGCGAAAGCAATCTTTGAAAACTTTATACTCGTTTACGGCCCAATGAAGATTATTCTAACAGAGATGGGCACTGAGTATAAGAACAGTATAATAGGAGACTTATGCAAATATATGAAGATTGACAAAATTTCATCCACTGCACACCACCATCAAACCTTAGGGACTATTGAACGCACTCACAGAACGTTTAACGAATATGTCCGTTCATATATTTCAAGTGACAAAAGTGATTGGGACATATGGTTGAAATATTTTACCTACTGTTTTAACACTACGCCATCAGTCACGCATAATTATTGTCCGTACGAATTAGTTTTTGGAAGACTCGAAAATTTATAGATATTTCTAAAATAAATCAAATAGATCCTATATATAACGTAGATGATTATACTACGGAAATTAAGTTTAGGTTAGAATCAGCGTACCAACGTGCAAAAACAATGCTAGACAATAAGAAAAAACAACAGATAGTAAGCAAAGATAGGTTAAAACCATTCTTCAAATAATACAACATAATTAAAAAAATATATATGTATATGTAAGAACATACAAAGTTCTCTTATATCGTTTAATTAATCCTTAATTTCTTTTAACTTTATATTATTTTAACACAAAAAAAAAAAATTAATTAAAAATAAGAACCCACATAAAAACCATTTAAGACCTAACATATATGCATCATCATATCATTCCATACAATTTCATTCAATTTTATTTTGATTTTATATTCATTCCTTTAATTTTAATTCTATTTTAATTAGATAAATACATACATTGCATGTGCACATACAAACTAACACATTCCTTCTCAAGTGTCCGGCCAAGAAGCCGGCTCTAAAATGCTGATCATGCATTCCCACGGTGACGACTGGCTCTACACCAACTAACCCTTATAGCCGGCCGTCTCATGGTATATGTATACATAAGACAAATATGCCAATGCATGTATATACTCCTATCGCTGCTCGCTTCAGTTTTTAGCCTCTAAGAAGAAATGTTTGCAAATAAAAGTTCAGTCGTGAACACCACTCAAGAAGATAATGTCGTATGATTTCTCCTGTCATTATAGTATTCCAAAAATCAATGTCCAAGTAGTAGAAGTAGTAGTAGCAAATCCTGAAATCCTATTAACTTAATTTGCTTCCTATTCACAAGTTCGGCCAATTTACAATTTAAGAGACCTAACACGTAATAGACGCACTTCAGCATACGGCCGCTTATCGAGACCTTTATGCCGTATGCCATTTATTGTCTTAGCTGCCTGCCAAAACGACCTGATCCTGCGCCGGCATTCCTGGAATTGTTTTTTCTCTGTCTCGTATCTTTCTCTAAATGTTTTAACTGATATTTCTGTAGAAGCTGCGGCCAAAATTTGAAGGAACTGCCAATTGCCAAAACTTCTACTCCGTAAACTATTTATCCGGTCTCTGCCCTTAAACGGAAATAATTCCTGAAGTTTGCCTTAAAGCCTAAAAGTCCTGTATCGGCTCTTTAAAATTATTCTGGCTGAGAGGTGGCGGATGATAAGCTGGGAGGTTTGCCTGGATCAACTATTTCATCTTTCCCGATATTTGCGCCAATAAGTCATTCGGCATAAACTTCACATATTCCTCAACAATCTTCCCTATGTCTTGCATGGTGATTCCTGAATTCTCAGATCCTATTTAGTGTCGTCTGATCCCTTACCTGCCTTCCATTCTCAGGAGGCACTTTTTCGAAGCATAGGAATGCTGCGCGACTTATCATATTCGTCGGGACACGATTTGTTGAAATTATGTCCACATTTGGTCTTGATGAGGGAGAGAACGTAATGTTCTCTTCCACAGAACGCATTTGAACGCCAGTGACTGATCCATGTTTTACCCCCACTATTTATTATGATCTTAGGAAAAGGAATTTATATATAAGTTACATTCTCAGGAGTGCAGGCAGGTTTTTGCATTTCTACGTATTTCGTTTTGAAGAGTGTAACAAAATTAATTCTCTTGTGAATTGTTTCTCAAAGTCGCCGGCAGTGCTCTCACGCTACGATAGTTGTGCTCGTCGCAAAAACAAGTGAAACGGTTAGTTTGAAGAAGCGAAGAAAATAGACAAAACAAGTGGAACAATAAGACAAAATCACTTCGAAAAAAAAATTAAAATACATAATAATTCGCCCCTCAGTGGGTCGGAGCCGGGTACCTCCTGACTGTGGGGCTCGCGCCTTCCCCACTGGGCTACGATACCTACTCCTCCAAGTTAGGACTCAGCGATTACTCATTCAACAAGTCGAAAAAGCAGTGCACGCCAGAGCATAAAAATTATACAATGTCCTGTTTTTCAGGCTCCGAAGATGAGCTTAATATTACAAAGACTGTGGCACGTCATCAGCAAATAATGTCGGAGGATTTATATAATTATAGCCGAGTATTTGCTTCAATCAACCGCCAGATCGACGAATGCAGTCAGTAATGTTCAGAGAAACTCCAATAGCCCGAAAACTATTAATTCAGGCAACCGTTTCTCTGAACTGTCGGACATTGACATTGAGGTGGTAGGTGCTCCACATCCGACCACACCCATCGAAACTGCCAGTACTTCTGCCGGAATAAGATAGTCTAGCAGCAACAGCGGCAACTTAAACAATATCGGAAAAATTGCAACCAATCACTTATCAACAACAACAACCCCAAGAATCTTAGCCATCCGTCTGGAAGCCAGGAGCAACTTCCATCCAAGCCACTCATTTTGTTGTTGTTCATTGTGAAAACTTGAACGGTCTTATTAGATCTACAGACAGGATGGTTGACCCGTCCAAATATTCTTTAAAATGCCAATAACTCATTTAGCATCCTAGCATTAGATTCTGATGCACACAGAGCTATTACAAAATACCTGACTGCCAAAAAATTGCAACTAAAAGAAGAGGGATCCCATCGTGTTGTTATCTGTGGCCGATTTGACAAAGCACAGTTTGTCAACTTGGTCTTTGTCGAACTCGAACCGGCGGCAAACAACAAAGAAATTCACGATTCAAGGCACTTTGTCGGCAAAGGGTTCAAGTCGAACTCCCTTATAAAAAGTATGATGTTGTGCAATGCCACAGGTGTCAAACATTCAGGCACACCAAAAATCATAGCCAAAAGCGGCTTGGAGACCTGGCGGCAGCCATACAGTAGCTATAAAGGTTGTGTTGTGTATCAGCAGATTACTAACCGGCGGAAGAATGTCACATCAAAGTGTAGCACCGTTCCCCAACAACTGTCTAGCTCAAGCTATCGGGCACACCATGTGGCTCCAAGCTCTTACGCTAACGCTGTCTGTGGACAAAAAAATAATCACCCCCCATAGGCGTCTTTCACTCTGACTAAGCAACAGTTTCCTCCGCTGGGCAGCAATAACAGGAATCTAAGTCAGCTTCGCCATCAAAAAGGTTCACCTCGGCAGCAGCAGCAGATGCCTCAGCAACAGCAACAGCACGTTCGCCAACAGCAATCTCAGTCGCAGCAATCGATCAACGATCTTTAATGGCAACGTCAAGAGCAAATGTTCTTGCAATCCAATGAAACATTGTCGGTCCTTGTTGCCCAGTTCGTCAATATGTTCCAAATGATGATGTCGATGATGGGACTTGTCTCAAAATTGATACCTTAACACTCTTTAGAAATTGCTGAGGCTTTCCCTAGATCTCTCTTTAATGCAGCGCAACCATGAGTCCAACACTTAACACTAGTATGTGGAACGCTGACTGACTTGCTAACAAAGCCCTAGAGCTAGAGGTCTTTTTACAAAGTCGTAATAGTGATATTATGTTATTTAGTGAAATACACTTTTGTTCAAGGTCGTAATACAACTTGCATGGCTACGATATCCATCAAGCAAACCATCCTACCGATCGGAAACGCGGTGGCTCTGCTATTTTAAAAAGAATCAAATATTCAGGTCCTTGCAACCTGCGAGCTCACGCATTAACCAGCCAAAATTCACCAATAGCCATAGCTGTTTGAATTTCTTGAACTGAACTCTGATCCCATTCCATTAATAATCGGATTTGGCGTCGATGCACTAAAAATTAATCAACGGCTTCGCATTCTTCCTCGAAATGTAAGCGTTCAACGGTTTCGAAAAGTAATTAACTGACTTGTTAGCCTCAATCAATTAACCGCAAGTTGAAACATTTGTTCGGAACATCCTTATCGCTGCTGAATCACCAACCTGCGGACAAGTGTCCAACCCTTCCAATCCACCTCATGCTCTTTTAAAACCTGAGGTTATGGACTTGGACTTGGACTTGGTAAGGTTGAAGAGATGACTACGTCATAAATATATGAAGTCCCAGGATCCAGTCGACAACAGAGACATGTTGAAGACGAACTTTAACAAGAAGTAACGCTATAGTTCAGTGCCGTGACTATGAGATAACCGTTATTGTTTTACACAATTTAAAAATATTAATTTTGCTAGTGGAAATTCACAAAGCGCCACCTATTGTCAGAGAAAGCTTGCTATGTAACTGATAGCGACGTCACTGCCCACGTGAGGCCTTATAACCTACATTTCTTCATAAATAGCGAAATAATGTTCGGATTTAAAAATATTTGGTAAATCTATAGATTCTGACAAAAATACGTTAAACAAAGTCAAACGACTACATATACTATTATATTATTGACACCACAGTTTTCCGCGGTTTGTTGGCGTAAGAGTGGGCGTGGCCGGATGAAAACTTGTGTCAAGTTGCAGTGACATCTCTAAAAGACTTATGTTAAGCACAACTTGCTAGCTCTTATAGTTTCCAAGATTTACGCATGTTTGGTTTTCCGGGTTTTGCGGGCGTTAGGGTGGGCGTGGGAGATGTGAAGAATCAATTTGCTATTGGGGCATCATAAAAACCTACATGCCTAATCCGAATTTTCTTTTACTTATATTTACCGAGATATCAGCTTCTATACAAAATACGAAAACCGTCTTCCGAGCTTGGTGGCGTAAGAGTGGGTGTGACGGTCAAAACAGTGTTACCGATAGTTAAGTCAGTATTAATAGGAAATTTAGTATTTTTTAAGTTATCTGATTTTTGGCCGATTGAAGTACGGGCTTATTAATGGCGGTTATGTGAATGCCGCCGGAAATTGCCTTTTTTATTATCTTGTGAATGTAGGAGGGCACACTGCGGTAAGGTTAAGAGTAAGATTAAGATTCTGTAATGTGAGGCTAGTTTTAATGAATTTACAGAATAAAACCGCTCCGCTCCGTTCCGTTTCGTACGCTTTGAAGTTCACCTTTCTTTGAACCTACGCGTGGGGAGCTGTTGAAGGCAACTCCGCACTTCACAAGACGACACCTTTTATTCGCAGTCCTAGGGAGACTGCAAGGGCAACTTGCGCTAGAGGACGGCTTGACGACCAGCTAGAGAGTTGCCAGGAGCGCACGGAGCGCTTTCCCGTACCAGCAGAGGAGTCGCAGCCAGCGACATAGACGGCGCAAGGAGCGCCAAACACTGAGTACGGACGGAGTCGCAGCCAGCGACACGGAGACGCAGCCAGCGTCAGTTCAGGAGACGCAGCCAGCGTCAGGTCAGGAGGCGCAAGGGGCGCCGAGCATCAGCGTCAGCAGCCAGACGGCACAGGTCCGCCATTTTGGAGGGCTAGGGCAGCGCCATATTTGGACCATATCTATTTCGAGTTCCCCCAGGAGAAGTTCCCGGCTGAACGGAGGGGAAGCCACCCCTACAACAACGCAGCAGCCAGCGATTAGTGCAGCAGAAAACCGGCCATGGGTTAACATAACCACTGTGGCGGCCATTTCTCCCCCAGCCACTACAGCGACTACAGTAGCGTCCCAACCAAGGAGTACTGTAACAGCAGCTGCGAGCTCAGAGCCGGAGGTGGGCCAGCCATCCACGGCGTACCTTTTGGATAGGATCACGGCGTTGGAGAATGAGCTGAAGCAGGTTAGAGCCATGAACACAACGAGCACCGCCAATTGCGCGCCAATCGCAGTTGGCCCAAGCGCAAATGGCGCCAACAGTGGAGCGTCGGGGCGGCCGCCATCTTGGCGCGGGCCGTCATTAGTCACATCGAATGGTGAGGCCCCAACGGGGCCGGGCCGGTCCCACATAGCGGTGTCGGTGCGAGCAGTGCGGCCTACACGCTGCCGCCATCTTGGAGTGGACCACCGTTACTAACGACTAGCAACCCACTGTGTGCTACACGTGCTGCGCAGACAGCGCATGTATTCGTGCTACCGGGCGGGAGCATCCATAACGTGGCAACTGCATCGCCATTTGTGGGATCCTACGCCTCGATGACACCGATTGGAACCCAAGGAGCGAATGGGCCAAGGAGGCTTCCAGACTTGCCTATATTTGGAGGGCAGCCCGAGGATTGGCCCTTCTTTAATTGTGCATTTGAGGAGACGACCCAAGCGTACAACTGCACGGACCTGGAGAACAACCAGAGGCTGTTAAAGGCGCTGAAAGATCAAGCACTCGAGACAGTGAAGTCGCTGCTGATTCACCCTGCGAACGTCAGAGCCGTGATGGAGAAGTTACGCTTTAGGTTTGGCCGACCGGAGCAGCTTATACGCAGCCAGCTGAACAGCGTGCGAGAGGTGCCGCCGATTACGGAGCAGAACCTGGCGAGGATCGTTCCCTTCGCAACTAGAGTGAGTAACTTCGCGGCCTTCTTGCAGTCGGCGAAGGCGGAGCAACATCTTGGAAACCCCACCCTCATGGAGGAGCTTGTGGCAAAGCTTCCCACCAGCAAAGGAGTGGATTGGGCCAGGCACGCTGCATCGATCGAGCCCTTTCCCACTGTAGCGCACTTCAGCGTGTGGCTACAGGAGTACGCAAACATCGTGTGTACGATTTTGGACGTCGAGGGAAAGGAGCCGAGGCGTCGAGTTCTATACGCGAGCGTCGACCAGGACCGATACGAGCAGCGGGATGACCGGCATAGGGGTTGTCCAATTTGTGGAGGGCAACATGCCACGACGAACTGCAGGGAGTTCATCGGAGCGTCGCCACCGGGCAGGTGGAGCATGGTGAAGAGGCATCGGCTCTGCTTCACATGCTTACGGAGTGGGCATACGACCAGATCCTGCGATGTGCATGGCGAGTGCCAGATTAACGGATGCCGCAGATTGCATCACCGTCTGCTACATGGAGAGGACGAAGGGCGAAGAAGGCCGGAAAAGCGAGGTGGCTTAAGGCGCCACAACGGAGGAAACCAGATGTCAGCTGTTTCCAGACGCAGCCCGGAAAGGAGGTCTTCGCCACGAGGTGGTTACAGGGACCACGAGAGGAGCCAGCAGTCGGCTGTTCCCAGAGACAACCTGGAGAGAAGGGCCCCTTAGCTAGCGGAGGCGCCCGTGCAGACTAATTTAAGTACTGACGTCGAAGGAGGCCGACTTTTGTTCCGGATACTGCCAGTAACGCTGTACGGAGCTGGTCGCCAGGTGGACACATACGCGCTGTTAGATGAAGGATCCTCCGTCACGATGATCGACAACGAGCTACGGATGGATCTGGGATTGCAAGGCGAACATCGACAGCTGAACATCCAATGGTGTGGAGGAAGAGCCAGCAGGGAGCCTACCAACGTGGTGAGTCTGGAGATAAGTGGAGCTGGGAAGCCCACTCGTTGAGGAACCCGTTGAGGAACGTGTACGCCGTTTCAAACTTGAGTCTGCCGATGCAAACGTTAAGTCGACGAGATGTCTAGGGCGTGCAAAGGGATTCGCGACTGCCGATGAAGCCCTACAGCAACGTGGTGCCGAATTTGCTAATCGGACTGGACCATAGTCATCTGGGATTGCCACTTAGGACGAGGCGGTTTGCCAGAGAGGGACCGTATGCGGCCGCAACCGAGCTTGGGTGGGTTGTGTTCGGGCTAGTAAGTGGACAGTCAACTACGCCGTCACCGAGGTCCTGCCTTCTAGCCGTGTCAATGGACGACACGATGGAAAAGATGGTGGAGGACTACTTCGACATGGAAAGCTTTGGTGTTAAGCTCGCGCCACCGGTCGCAGCCAGCGTGGGGACGCGTGGGCCCAAAGGATCCTCGAGGACACCACGGTGAAAGTGGGGCGTCGCTACCAGACGGGATTGCTCTGGAAGGACGACCACGCTGTGCTGCCACGGAGCAACGAGATGGCGCACAGATGGCTGATCAACGTCGAGAAGAAGTTGAAGCGCAACGGGCAGGTGGCTCTGGAATACGACCGTATCATCAAGGATTACGTTTCCAAAGGATATGCAAGGAAGCTGCAGCCGGATGAGGTCGTGGTGAAGAGCGACAAGCTGTGGTATTTGCCACATTTTGGTTCGAAAAACCCAAACAAGCCCGGTAAGGTCAAGCTTGTGTTCGATGCTGCAGCCAAGGTTGGAGGAACCTCACTCAATTCGGTGCTGGACAAGGGGCCACAGCACTACAAGCCCTTGCCAGCTGTGCTCTTCCACTTCAGAGAAGGAGCAGTCGGAGTCTGCGGGGACATCAAGGAGATGTTCCACCAAGTGCTGATCCGACCCGAGGATCGATGTTTCCAACGATTCCTTTGGAGAGATGGTAACGATGATCGAGACCCAGATGTGTACGAGATGAACGTAATGACGTTTGGAGCAGCCTGCTCGCTGAGCACTGCGCACTACGTCAAGACGGTGAATGCCCTGAAGTTTCGGGATTAAGATCCGAGGGCAGTCAAGGCCATCATCGACCACCATTACGTGGATGACTACGTGGATTTTCGATACGGAGAGCGAAGCTATTGAGGTATCTACCCGAGTGAAGGAGATACACGCGGAGGCTGGATTCGAGCTATGCAAGTTCTCATCCAGCTCACCCATCGTTGAAGCGGCGTTGGGACCACCTGGACAAGTCAAGAGCGTCGGATGGGGTGAGTCTGACCAGAAAATCCTTGGAATGCGTTGGCAGATAGCAACGGATGACTTCAGATTCAACGTGGAGTATCATCGAGTGCCAAAAAGCGTCCTAAGTGGAGAGCGAGTCCCAACAAAGAGGGAGCTTTTGAGCCTGCTGATGTCAACGTTCGACCCATTGGGGTTCCTGTGCTGCCTGATGATTACAGCGAAGCTGTTGCTGCGGGAGATCTGCAGACAGAAGATCCAGTGGGACGAACCGCTGCCGGAGGAGATAGGCAGAGCCTTTGCTGCCTGGCGCAGAGAGATGGACGCCGTGGAACAGTTCCGATGTCCTCGCCACTACTTTGGGTGTGGAGCAGTTTGGACCATCGAGCTACACGTTTTCGTGGACGCAAGTCAATCTGCATTCGCGGCGGTGGCCTATTGGAGGGTCACGTACAAGAATGGCAACGTGCTGGTTAGCTTCGTGTGCGCAAAGACGAAGTGTGCGCCGATGAGAACGATGTCCATCCCACAAGGAGCTGCAGGCAGCGGTCCTTGGAACCAGAGTGATGAACACTGTCAAGAAAGAACATAGTGTGGACATCAGCGAGACGGTTTTATGGACGGATTCAAAAACGGTGCTGAAATGGATCGGCAGCAGCCACCGCCGGTATAAGCAGTTTGTTGGCAACCGAGTGGCGGAGATTTTGGAGTCGTCGAAGGTTTCCCAGTGGAGATGGGTACTTACAGCTGACAACGCAGCGGATGATGCGACGCGGTCGCAGAGGAAGGCGGACCTTAGCACGGAATCCCGGTGGCTAAGCGGTCCCGCATTTTTGAGGCAGCCAGCAAGCGGTTGACCAACGCCTGAGGAGGGAACCGAGCATGTTCCATATGCACCTGATGAAGAGGAGATGCCCGGTGAGTTCGCATTGGTAGCATCGAATGAATTTGTCATCCTGTTCCAGAGATTCTCGAGCTTCAGTCGCCTGGTGAGGACCATCGCCTGGGTCCTGAGGTTTGCGCGACGGTGCCGCAAACAGAGAAGCGAGCTCGAGGAAAGGAGTGTGAGGCGGCGGAGAACCTGTTAATCAGGCAGTCCCAATTGGAGTCGTTTCCCGACGAATGAAGTCTGGCGCCTTACGTGGACAAATATAGAGTTCTGCGGGTTTATGGCAGAGTCGATGCCGCGCTGTCCATGCCGTACAGTGCGAGGAGGCCTGTGATACTGTCACACAGGCACAGTCTTACGGAGATGGTAGTAAGACACTACCACGCCCAGATGAAGCATCAAAGCGTGGATGCGACGATTGCCCAGATCCGGAGGAGATTCTGGGTCACGAAGATAAGAAGTGCTGAAGGAGGTAATCTCTCGTAACCCAAACAAGCCCGGTAAGGTCAAGCTTGTGTTCGATGCTGCAGCCAAGGTTGGAGGAACCTCACTCAATTCGGTGCTGGACAAGGGGCCACAGCACTACAAGCCCTTGCCAGCTGTGCTCTTCCACTTCAGAGAAGGAGCAGTCGGAGTCTGCGGGGACATCAAGGAGATGTTCCACCAAGTGCTGATCCGACCCGAGGATCGATGTTTCCAACGATTCCTTTGGAGAGATGGTAACGATGATCGAGACCCAGATGTGTACGAGATGAACGTAATGACGTTTGGAGCAGCCTGCTCGCCGAGCACTGCGCACTACGTCAAGACGGTGAATGCCCTGAAGTTTCGGGATTAAGATCCGAGGGCAGTCAAGGCCATCATCGACCACCATTACGTGGATGACTACGTGGATAGTTTCGATACGGAGAGCGAAGCTATTGAGGTATCTACCCGAGTGAAGGAGATACACGCGGAGGCTGGATTCGAGCTATGCAAGTTCTCATCCAGCTCACCCATCGTTGAAGCGGCGTTGGGACCACCTGGACAAGTCAAGAGCGTCGGATGGGGTAAGTCTGACCAGAAAATCCTTGGAATGGGTTGGCAGGTAGCAACGGATGACTTCAGATTCAACGTGGAGTATCATCGAGTGCCAAAAAGCGTCCTAAGTGGAGAGCGAGTCCCAACAAAGAGGGAGTTTTTGAGCCTGCTGATGTCAACGTTCGACCCATTGGGGTTCCTGTGCTGCCTGATGATTACAGCGAAGCTGTTGCTGCGGGAGATCTGCAGACAGAAGATCCAGTGGGACGAACCGCTGCAGGAGGAGATAGGCAGAGCCTTTGCTGCCTGGCGCAGAGAGATGGACGCCGTGGAACAGTTCCGATGTCCTCGCCATTACTTTGGGTGTGGAGCAGTTTGGACCATCGAGCTACACGTTTTCGTGGACGCAAGTCAATCTGCATTCGCGGCGGTGGCCTATTGGAGGGTCACGTACAAGAATGGCAACGTGCTGGTTAGCTTCGTGTGCGCAAAGACGAAGTGTGCGCCGTTGAGAACGATGTCCATCCCACAAGGAGCTGCAGGCAGCGGTCCTTGGAACCAGAGTGATGAACACTGTCAAGAAAGAACATAGTGTGGACATCAGCGAGACGGTTTTATGGACGGATTCAAAAACGGTGCTGAAATGGATCGGCAGCAGCCACCGCCGGTATAAGCAGTTTGTTGGCAACCGAGTGGCGGAGATTTTGGAGTCGTCGAAGGTTTCCCAGTGGAGATGGGTACTTACAGCTGACAACGCAGCGGATGATGCGACGCGGTCGCAGAGGAAGGCGGACCTTAGCACGGAATCCCGGGGGCTAAGCGGTCCCGCATTTTTGAGGCAGCCAGCAAGCGGTTGACCAACGCCTGAGGAGGGAACCGAGCATGTTCCATATGCACCTGATGAAGAGGAGATGCCCGGTGAGTTCGCATTGGTAGCATCGAATGAATTTGTCATCCTGTTCCAGAGATTCTCGAGCTTCAGTCGCCTGGTGAGGACCATCGCCTGGGTCCTGAGGTTTGCGCGACGGTGCCGCAAACAGAGAAGCGAGCTCGAGGAAAGGAGTGTGAGGCGGCGGAGAACCTGTTAATCAGGCAGTCCCAATTGGAGTCGTTTCCCGACGAATGAAGTCTGGCGCCTTACGTGGACAAATATAGAGTTCTGCGGGTTTATGGCAGAGTCGATGCCACGCTGTCCATGCCGTACAGTGCGAGGAGGCCTGTGATACTGTCACACAGGCACAGTCTTACGGAGATGGTAGTAAGACACTACCACGCCCAGATGAAGCATCAAAGCGTGGATGCGACGATTGCCCAGATCCGGAGGAGATTCTGGGTCACGAAGATAAGAAGTGCTGAAGGAGGTAATCTCGTCGTGCAACGAGTGCAAGTTGCAACGGACGCGGCCGATGCCGCCGATAATGGGACCCCTTCCAGAGGATGGCTTGGAAGCTGGAGGATGACCATTCAAGTACACAGGACTAGACTAATTTGGACCACTGCTGGTGACTGTTGTTCGTCACAGAGAGAAGCGTTGGGTCGCCTTGTTCACATGCTTGACGACAAGGGCGATTCATCTGGAGCTGGCGCATGACCTGTCAACGGCTTCCTGTATAATAGCGATCAGGAACTTCGTCTGCCGTAGAGGACCAGTACGTAAACTGCGGAGTGACAACGGCAAGAACTTCGTGGGAGCTGACAGGGAGGCCAGGCGATTTGGAGACGTGTTCGAGACGGAAAGGATACAGGGTGAGTTATCCAGCAGGAGCATTGAATGGGTCTTTAATTGCCCATCCAACCCGTCTGAGGGCGGAGTATGGGAGCGGATGGTGCAGTACGTCAAGCGAGTGCTGCGCCATACCTTGAAGGAAGTCGCGCCGAGGGACCATGTTATGGAGAGTCTCCTAATAGAGGCGGAAAATATAGTCAATTCGCGTCCGATCACCCACTTGCCACTGGATCCGGACCAAGATGGGCCGTTGACGCCAAACGACCTGCTCAAGGGAGCAGCTAACCTGCCGGATGCGCCCGGACGGGATGTGGAGCGGCCCAAGGAGGGCTCTACGCGAAAGCAGTGGAGGATTGCCCGCATGCTGCGGGACCGCTTCTGGAGGAGGTGGGTCATGGAGTACCTGCCTACGCTTGTGCGCCGCGAGAAGTGGTGCCGGAGAACGGAGCCCATCCGCCAGGGCGATATGGTCTTCGTCTGCGATCCTGCCTTGCCTAGACGAGAGTGGCGCAAGGGCATCGTGGAGGAGGTATACAGCGGAGCTGATGGAGTCGCCAGAAGCGCCACTGTGCGCGTAAATGATAATGGACTATCTTGGACAATGTTGCGGCCCGTCTCTAAACTTGCAGTTTTAGATTTGAGTGAAGCGGGTCTTCACGGGGTCGGGGATGTCGACGGTCAAAACATTTAAGTTAATTTATTTAGTTAAGTTTTTAAGTTATCTGATTTTTGGCCCATTGAAGTACGGGCTTATTAATGGCGGTTATGTGAATGCCGTCGGAAATTGCCTTTTTTATTATCTTGTGAATTGTAGGAGGGCACACTGCGGTAAGGTTAAGAGTAAGATTAAGATTCTGTAATGTGAGGCTAGTTTTAATGAATTTACAGAATAAAACCGCTCCGCTCCGTTCCGTTTCGTACGCTTTGAAGTTCACCTTTCTTTGAACCTACGCGTGGGGAGCTGTTGAAGGCAACTCCGCACTTCACAAGACGACAGACGGATAATGGTATGCCCTGGCACCTCAAGATCATACCTAATACTTATACTTAATTTCTAACTTTTAGCTCTAATAGTTCCTCAGATTTCACAATTTGTGGTAGGCGGGGCGTGGCAGGATGTTGCGTAGGGACCTCAAGAATCTTCAAGCTTAATCTTAGCTTTGTGAATTTCCACTAGCAAAATGAATATTTTAAAGTTCTGTAAAAAAGTAATGGGTACCTTATAGTCGCGGCTTTCGACTACAGCGGTTATTTCTTTTTGACTATTAATCATAGGGTTGCTTAAAATCGTCAATTAACGGTGTGACAATGAAATTTTATTTCGCTTACGTTTTGCATTCTTTTTCTGCTGATAAGAATCCATGCAGACAACGGCTTTGTGTGTAGCAAAAGTATTTTGACAGTATCTTTATAGATACGAGTTTTTTTTTACTACTTTAAGCACGGAAGAATCAAATAATTTCTGTGTTGTACTTTGATCAAAATTAAATTCTGTTATTAAAATAGAAAGGAATTGAAAACTATTAAATAACATAGGTAAAATGGCTGAGCTATGTTTGGTGATCAGATCTTCAATGGTAACAAAGTTTAACACTGGAATAGCAGTCAATGACATTGCCAATGAGCACGAAATTTTTAACGTGTTAGGAGAAGAGTTAGGGCTCGATTAGTAACGAAACTTTTAACGTGTTAGGAGAAGAGTTATGGGTAATTCTGTAAAGGTTATTGAAGTTCGAACATTGTACCCCAAAAGGTTCATGAAGGGCGAAGTTCGAACAACAATGCTATAAATATAGGGGAATATAGTTTTTAGTAAGCCCAAGGGGTTCGCTAATATTCAGACGATTTTAGGTCGTCTGATCAACTTCACCTTTAAAAAGTCTATGGATAAAGACGACGCCATCATCGTCATATTATTAGTAAGGGAAGGTGTAGGTTTGAATCCCAGTTTCGGCCACGGAGAGCAGATATTAAGAAAATCTTTTGGACGGATTCAATAAGACACTGGAGAACCCAATAGTAGGAGTCCTAGATACATAATCGATATTTCAGAATGCATTAATTCTTTCTAGAACTATACCAAGCAGGGTAATAGTGGCAAGCTGCGGGTTTAGGCGACAAAAGGTAAGATTTAATAAGTTTGTAGTGCACCATCTCTGAAAATGGTTCAGGTCGGATTGCAGTTTCACCTGGTAGGAGTGATGGTTTGTATATTGCAGACAGAACTTGACATCATCTGCATACATAAGCACTAAGGAGTCGTTCATAGCCAGAAGAAAATTATTAATGAATAATGTAAAAATTAACGGATAAAGGTGACTCCCATTAGCGACCACGGACGATGCGTAGACCAAAGAAGACCCTGAATTTTTAAAAAGAACTCGTTGCGTTCTATCAGAAAGGAACTGCGAATCTGTTGGGAATCCAATAAATTTTTTTTAATAGAAAGATGTGATTTACGGGGTCAAATGCTTTACTGAAGTCGGAGTAAATGGCATCCGTTAGAATTATTTTTTGGAAATCTTTGAACATGAAAAATGTTAGTTTCAGAAGATTGGTTGTGGTAGATCGTTGTTTCATAAATCCATACTGGCATGAAGATATGACAGATAAACACTGATCCTGCAAGTGAGAAACGAGAATTTTTTTTACAATTTTTAGAATTGCTGATAGTTTAGACATACCTTTATTAATTTCAGTATCCGACTTTTTTCCCTTCTTTTTAATAAAAAGTGATTCTTTCCAGAGAGTTGGAAATGTGGACGTTTCCAAAGAAAGCTTTAATAATTTTGGAAGAGGTTTGGCCAGGGTATGGATGGAGGGAAGATGTAAGTTGCTTGGACGAAAATCTGATGCGGTCAGAACGTGGTTGAACACATATTGTCAAATTCCATCGCGAATCTTAAATAATGATACTTTTCTGTTATATTTATATTTAAAGTTAGTTATATCATCTACAATAAAAGCTAATACGTCTGACTCAGACGTATCATCTGAATGCCGGGAAACGCTTTGGCTTACCAGGTTCTAATCCATAGTACTATAGCCATAGGCGTACTAAACAGCTGCGGCGACACTTCAGTGTTCTGTTGGTAAGAAGTGGAAGGAAGAAGGATACTGATAATCTGCGGCACAAATAAAATTGAACATTTTTAAATTGGGTGTCCAGCGCCGTGAGCAAATCAGGCATTACAAAAAGCGCCGAGCACCTAAAAAAAAAATCATTTTTTGTCTGCGACATAAAATATCTCATTCCCTTTAAGTCCCCCAACATCTTTCGTAGCAGTATTACAAGCCGGAATCGCCACGGTCCAAGACGTCCAATTTAGCAAGAACTACATTATCGCACAGGCAACACAAAACGCTGGTTTGTTGTGAATATTTTATTATACGATTTTAAATAGCAGACAATTTCAGACATATTGGGAGATATTTATTTTTTAAACTCTATTAATTCGAACACGGGTCACTGTGTGAAAAAAAGAGAGCTGATGTAAAAGATTAAAAACAAGATAAGTTTTAGATATTCACACAGGAAGAAGGGTAAGAGAGCATAGGAAATATATATTAATAACAAGAAGAAACGCTGTAGCCGAGTGCCGCGACTATAAGATACCGGTTACTTTCTTACACAATTTTAAAATATTCATTTTGCTAGTGGAAATTCACAAGGCGCCACGTTAATGTTAAGAAACTGATAGTGACGTCACTGCCCATGGGAGGCCTGGCAATGGGAAAAACTGGCAATTTCCCCAAAAAAAGTTTGGACTTTTAAATAATAAAAGCTCCATACAACTTTTTCATGTGTAACCACGTTTGATATCGACAGACGATGAATAAAAACATACCTCGCAGAAAAATGAAATTAACTCGTGAACACTTTCGAGCAATCATTTTTTACAACCTTCGACGTTAATTATCACGACAAAAGTGCATCAATGAACTTAATTTTTTGTTTTGCGATAAGCGCCAACCTATGTCACTGTGAAAAACTGGTTTAATGAATTCTATCTTGGCCGATGCTCGCTCGAAGACAAATGTCGTGGAGGTGGCCTAAAAAATTTGGTGCGCCAGAGAACGATGCGGTGTTCTTCACAGTGCCAGAGGTTTGCGCTTATCGCAAAACAAAAAAATAGGTTCATCGATGCACGTGAACTGAGAATAGAAGATCGTTATGTGACATAACGTGAGATAAATGCATCCTTCGGCATTTCTGCCATCACAATAATCGATATTGCATGAACAAAAAAAGGTTTGTTTTCGTTAGATTCCGCACGATTTGACAACTGCTTAAAAAATGTAGGGAAACGAAAATTTGTAAAAATACATTCGCGGTGCTTCAAAAGAGAATTATTAGATCGTCAAAAGTGACAATATTGGTTTCATGCTTTCAGTCCGATAACGACTTAGCCCGATGGCGTCACTAACCGTGACACCACTTCAGAGCAGTGTTTGACGCTGTTTATGCGCAACCCGAAGTTAATATATTCCACATCGTTTCTCGAAACGATCAGTCGAAATAGTGTTCTTCACCCGGCGAACCTGCTCCAAAGAAGGCGATGGCGATGGGGACCGTTTTTTGGGATTCACAAGTTGTGATCTACATCGATTACCTGGAGAAGGGCAAAACGGTCACAGGGCTATGGGCTATGCCGAATTATTGGGCCGATTCGCCGCCGAAACGTTTTTTTTCCATTCCCTCACAGATAATTTGTTTTCCAATAGTTATTGCCTTTGTACAAAACAGTTTTCTCCATCGTCCCGACAAAATTTATGATGCTTATTTGTTAACCACCTTGCAGTGGTTTTTTGTATTAAACCTTAACAAAACTATTATTCAAAATTGTTTTTTTTTCGAATACTGTTTCAATTTATTTAAGAATAAATGGATTGCTATTGTCAAAGAAACTTTGAATATCAATTGATACAATATCTTTAATCATTTTGAAAAATATGAAAGAGCTCGTTGTACTAATCCCGTTTAAGGGATTATATTCGATTAATCGATCGTGTATGAGTAGGCAATAAGCTTAGCTATTTTCGTTACTTGGCGTCTTCAGTTCAGTTGAAATCCTCACGTCAATAGGACCATATTTTACTGTTTCATTTTGACATGATAGATCAATTCCGATAATTGGAGCTTCCATTTTAAATTCCGATAGTGTTTAAAATGGCTGTGACTCACGATTGTAATAACTAGATTGAAATCTAGAATACATTTCATATAGGTGGGCAAACTGATTTTTATTGAAATCAACACTTAAATTATCATATGGGTATGATTCAGTAATTAAATGAACCTTCAAGTTTGATAAATTATTTGTGATAATTTTTCCGTTCAGTGTAAATCCGATTATTGCAAACCTTGGTGTCTCCCGACTTACTGAATTTTTAACATTCTAACAGTGGTGTGTTCCTTGTCCTAATTTGGGGTTAACGTAGGAGTCCCAACTACGAAATGCAATAGGTAGGTTTAAACCACTTTTAATAATATCATACATCTTAATTTTTGTAGTGTCACTGGGTGTCACATCCAAAAGTTTTCTAGTTTATATTGGTCATTTCCAATTTAAAAGTTTGTTCCAATCTTTTTTTTCAAAGACATCATCTAGGTTTTTGGTTAGCATCAGCACAAGTTCATGATTACAATTCAACAAAACCTTTTTATAGTCTTCAGCAAACCCCAATAATTTTTTTAACGGGGCAGAAAAGTTAAAGTATGCTTCAGATGAAAAATCATCTCCACCATCCAGAATTTAATAGATTTTTACTTTGAAGGTTATCAAGTGATACAAATTATTTAGGTGTAGTGTCATACCGACAAATCGATTTCTATCAATCTCGCATCCATTTATTTCAAACTTGATTTCATCCAAAAAGTAAGCCATACAATTATTTTTTAAAAAAAGGGTAACATTATCAGTTGTAGGTCCGCCTGTTGTATCTTATCTAATAATTCCTTGAAAGTTGAGGTAACTTTCACGAGGGAGCACATACAAGTCTTGATTTTGGATAGTAATTCGAATTTCATCGTTTGTTTTAAATGTTTGATTATACGATGAATAGGTATGAAACTCTTTTTTCGAATAACTTTTCACGAACATTTAAAATTTCGTTCATTGTTTTCTTCCAGTATGTTTTTATTAATTTTTAATTTTGAAGCCTAAAGTCTTTAAAAATAATGTATTTTTAAAGTTAGTGAGCTTCTTTTTAGAGTTGTTCCTCTTCATATTGCTTTACAATTAGTAATGCTTGGTTGAGTGTATGAACCGGGTCTTTTATTATAAATAATCAATCTATCATGCGAATATGCATCCGAACTGATACGTTTTCACCACGTAAATTTACTAAATCTCCAGGAGGAACATATACACTGAATTCATGTAACGTGTGATTGGGTGTATTGTCTACATATGAACCACTAATGATGTTACATTCCAAACGAATAGTATTAATTTTTATACCCGTTACATGTAGAGTAAAAAGGTATATTAGATTTGTTGAAAAGTATGTAAAAGGAAATCTATATTCTTGATTAGTATCAATAATAATAATAAGAGATACAAAGTTGAGAATAAGCGCATTTCGGAATCCTGCCATGCCGACTCAAACGCCCACGAAAAACTAAAATTGCTTATATCTCAGGAGCTATAAGAGCGAGAAAGTTGAAATTCAGTATGTATAATCTTGGGATGCCAGCACTCTTACGCCCACCAAAATCAAAAGACGCTTTTCGCATTTTCTAGAAAAGCTGATATCTCGGTAACTATAAGTGATAGAAAGTTCGGATTAAGCATGTAGGTTTTTATGATGGGCCAAATGCAAGCTAATTTTTTCCGATCTAGCCACGCCTAACGCCCATAAAACCCCGAAAACCAAGAAAGGAAAAATCTCGGGACCTATAAGAGCTTAGGATCTATCGATTCTTTCTTAAAATATTGACAGTCTGATCTGATATATGTGTTTTTGTTGGGTGTGGCTCTAGAACTCTTTTACCAAAACCAAAAAGTTGACCAATTTATCGTTCCTTATTTCCGTAAAACCGCTCTCGAGTGTTGTTTATTTCTACTTGAAGAGTATTGTTATTGCTTGCAATTTTAAAAGATTTTTCAATACCGTAATCTTTTTAAGTTTTTTATAAATATAATCAGTTATGTAACTTAGTTCACAGGATCCAGTATGAATTGTGATTACATGAGTTCCAATATGGAAGAGATGGTTTTTTTCGTCTCTATTTGGAATTGAATTTTACATATTAAAATCAATTAAAGCACACTCAAATCGCCCATCCAATTCGGTTGGGGAAAGTAGTATGTATTTATAACAGAACTATTTTCCTTCAAAGATAAGGTCACTGATCTAGACATAAAGAAATCTGTTGTTGTTTTTAATCTATTTTTATACCAAATCTCATATTTTTTAAAATCAGAATCAAAACGTTTTCTATATCTTCTATTTCAGATTCTGCCATAGAAATCTTAACAATGGTTCACTTTGTTGTTGTTTATTAAAATTTCAGAGTTTGTGGTTACAAACACCCTTTCCCCCTCTCCTTTTTCTCTCCACATATCTGTCACTGGGTCAGACTGTCTCTTTGTCATTTTGTAAGCATCTTTTAAGAGCATGCTTTTTTTTGTAAACATCTTTTAGGGGCATGTTACGGCACCCGTTGCGGACGAGTTATGGTAAATCCTAGGGTTCGGGGTGTTCTCCTGGTATTTATCTGTTTGAAGTAAATTCTCAAACTAAAACTTATATTGTTCAGCGGTGACCGAAGAAGCCGCCGTTGCCGAAGTGTACATAGGAAATCTTACATGCTATACATAAATGCTTATACATAAGTACAAAAATGAAATAAAATGAATGTTTATAAAGAATCCAAATCCAAGTGCTGCTCGTGTCACATTTCCGGGGGTCGGGGCATCCTGTTGCAGAGTCAGCGAAACGTTAGCAGGGCAGCGACCCAAGTGGTCGTTGCCTAGTTTTGGACGATGTTTAGATTGCAACATAATTGCATCCATATGTATTGTCAAGTGGCCACCCAGTCAGCGTACCAATTCCAGGGTAGCTCTGGGTGGCTTGGCTGGCGGCTCGTTACCTACCGACTGGTCGGTAACTCCTCCCCTCCTGGATTCTGGATTGATGTGACGTCCAAAGCGATGGTGTGGACGTCACGAAACTCGGTTCTGGTACGGTGGAGAATATGACCTTCTTCTTTGTATTGGTGAACAGGACTGTTAGCAAGATTCCGATTAAATAGTAATATACCGCTCTAAAGTTTGTAGTTGTAAAATTTTTCCAATAAATAATGGAGTTGAAAGCATTGATCGATCTTAGGTTTAAATTGTGTAGGTTGATATCTTCGATGTGGTCGGTGAAGTTTATATTCCGAATAATTTGGAAAGTAACATCTATCTTCTCTTCGTATAGCTTCTTTGTCGTAAGGAATTTGGTTGATAGATACTCTGCAGTTGTTGAATGTTATTAGCGCAGACCCCTTTATAGGGATTTTAGCCGTACAATTTGAAACAATAGTGGAGTTTATTGTATTTAAAATTAGAATGTGTGCCGGTTCTATTTCAGGTTTTATCTCTTGATTTCCGACATCTTTGACTCTACAGTTCGCGAAATTCAGCGTGAATATGCTATTGAGGCATTCGGTTTCAGGATTGTCCCTGATCGATAACAAATTTTCGCAAATATAATATTTGTCTACCTTATTACATTTGTTTATAAAGTAATGATATAGCTAGCGTTATGGTATGCCATATCATTAGGTAGAACTAAAAATTTAGATTCGTTAATAGGCAGAGAAACAATGTTTAAGAATTGATAAGTGTTTTGTTTGAATGTTGGTATTTTAATTCTAAAATTGATCTTAATTTCAATCATAAATGTATCTAATTCCAATATGTCGAGAATGTGTTCATTGGACATGTTACCTAGTTCTGCATCGTTTATCTCTTGCCTGATTACATTCAATTCTTGTTCTGATACAATAAAATTGGGTACTAATTTTAGTCTAGCTAATAACATGCTTTCTTCTACATTGTTTAAGTGATTCGATAATACATCTATGTTTATATTGATTCGTGATATATATTGTAGAGTGTGTGATAGTTTGTGTTCGGAATTTAAGTTTTTGAAAATTGCATTTTTATAGTTGTTTAAGTAGTGATTAATTATTTGCTGTTCCCTATTTATGTGTGCTGTAATGTTATCAAATCTCGCCCTTATGTCGTTATTAAATATTTCTTGTTTATTCGCATTTGTTGTTAACTCTTTTTGATTATCAGTGATCATTTTTAAGTTGTTCTCAATTCTACGTCCATCGTCATTGTCTAGGTTTCCAGTAACTATTTTCACCACTTTACCTAGTCCATTTATTAGTCCCCATCTTGAACTTTTCTTGGGTAGTAACGAATCTATCCTATCCTTTAGTTGTAGAAGTTTAGTCGATAAGCTATTGATTTCGTCTAAAGAGTCGGTGTTTTCTTTTAATTGACTGATTGCTCTTTCAAAATTAACGATGCCGTCTATAAAGTCTTGTAAATTAATTCGATGTGTGAGATACTTGTGTGATTGTATAATCTTGGCTTGTCCCAGATTTATTTTTAGTAAAGGGGTGTCGCTTCCTAATTTTTGGATTTTTAAGTGCTGGGTTGCGATGCATGCGAATCTGTAAGATCAATAGGAGGTTGCTTTGTGTAATTTTTGTTTTCTAGTGGATATTAGTGTTATCTTGTTGTCCTTCAAAACTTTGTGTTCAGAGAAACGAGGAGTGAGTTTGTTCCTCCTGTTCTCTCTTCTGAAAATTACATCGTCTGTATTGAGTGAAGCTGGTTGCGTTCTTTGTTTATTTAATTTGTCAATTCTCTGGTTCATTTTGTCTTCTAACTGAGCTTTGATTTTTGGATATAGTACGTTTTGAAATTCATTGAGTTTTTGAAGATAGTCATGTTCTGAATTATAATCGATCTCCCTATTAAAAATGTGGGTCCTACCAGAGTGTAGTTCGAAAGGTGTACATTTGGTAGCAGAATGTATGCTGTTGCTGTAAGTGGTTAGAGTTTCAAATAGAATTTCTTCGTGATCGCGTTCCAGCTTATTAGCCTTCTTGGTCTCATAAATAATTCTATAAATTTCGGTTAGAGAGGAATGCAATCTTTCCACGGGTGAATTACTTGTAGATTGCTGGAATTATGTTACATGAGTAATGATATTATATTCTTTACAAAAGTCAGTACAAATTTTCCCGGAGAATTCAGCGCCCTGGTCGAATACCAATTTTGTAGGAATGCCTACGAAGCAAAAATAATGTCTCAAAGATTTTACCACATTTATACAACTTCTAGCCGGAATTGTATAGGCGCTAGCAAATTTTGAAAATTTATCAATCAAAGTAAGAATTGTTTGACCGTTGATAGTATATATGTCCATATATACAATCTGTAATGGAACTTCCTGAACTTCTGTTTTTTGATAAACTGGCTTTGGTGGTGTTCTGTCATATTTTAATTTTTGACAAATATCGCACTGATTAATTAACTGTGTAAAATTCTCCGCAAAGTACAAATTTCTTTCCTTTACTGCCATGTCAAAAGCTTCTTCCAATCCTGTTGGTTTAAACGCCCTGACTATGGCGCTCAAATTTCCTCTGAGCCCTGCGAAAAACGCTGTTAGGCAAGTCTGAGACACTACCCTCTGTCTCACTCTAATCGCCAGTTGTTCAGTTTCCTCATTATCGATTATCCTGAACAATGCTAACTTTATTTTTGTGATCTGCTCATACGACCTGTGTAGCGATAGCTGTTTCTGTTTTATTTTATAAAGCTCTGACATGAGGGTCTCTTCGTCCCTTCTGTCCCTACAGTGCCTTATTAATGCGTCCTTAATATCATCCCAGATGAGACTAGCTCCCGAAGTAATCACTGCCTCATTTGCTTTGCTCTCTATCTTTTGTCTAATTCCTCTAAGGAGCATTTGTCCATACGGAGTCTGATCCGTAACCCTAATCATCAATATTATTTCTTCCACATTGTTAATAAATTCGTTCAACGTAAAGGGGTCCCCAGAGTAAGAAGGTAAAAAGTGAATCACGTCTGGAATTCTCATGGATGCGAACAAGTCGGCATGGTTTACAACCGCAGAACTAAGGTGAGATGGTGGAGAGTTGTTGCTAGTGTCCATGGTCGCAGGTGAGGGTGTGACTATAGGTCTTAATGACGGCAAATTTTCTTGAGGTATCTGGGTATTCGCCGTCTGTTTCTTACTAGCTACTCTAGTGGTGACTTTGTTAGTAGGTAGCAAATTTCTAATTTTGGCAATATTCGGCATTAAGTCAGCTTATTATTACTTTCAGGACAAAAATTTTTTCAATGTTAATTATAAAATATGCTTAAAAAATATCGTGTTGTAGTGTACTTAATGTTACTGGTGTTGACTTGCAATTTGTAGTGTAGTGTTTATCCTCAGGTGGTGTACTCTTGTGCCATTTACCTGCAAGATAATATTATTTACTCAACTTCTTTATATGAGAAAAACCCTTCCATTAGGAAATGGTGGTCAACATTTTAAACTGCTGACGTATACAAGAAAAGAAGCAAAGAGATAATTCCCTAAAATTTGCATATAAAATGCACTGGAAACCAGCCTAAATGAAGTTTGCCTGAATTTTTTTGACTGAAACCCTTGCAAAACACACGATAAGATTGCAAGAATTGTTTCGTATATATATATAATTAAATACGATCACTTCTTCTTCTTTATAATCTCTATAGATATATTTTTTTTTTTTTTTTTTTATTTTATTCTTTCTTTAAATTTGAAAAAAGGTAAGATCAATTAACACAATTTGCCATAAATCGTGTAATTGACGTTCTGCAAAACACGCGATGGGATTGCAGAACTCTCTCACACGTATATATTTATTTTTTTTATTATATTTTCCTCTTTTTTTTTAAAAACGTTCTGCAAAACACACTATGGGATTGCAGAACTCTCTCACACGTATATATTTATTTCTTTTATTATATTTTCCTCTTTTTTTTTTAAACGTTCTGCAAAACACACGATGGGATTGCAGAACCATCTCACACGTATATATTTATTTCTTTTATTATATTTTCCTCTTTTTTTTTTTTTAAACGTTCTGCAAAACACACAATGGGATTGCAAAACTATTTCAGACTAATTTCTCATAACTTGTATTCTTCTTTATGTTTATCTATTTTTTTCTTCATTCTTCTACTTTCCACACTTCACACGAAAACCTCTTATATTTTTTATAAATCCGCTATGGTTTTGCCGACGGCATAGAATCTTGGCCAAATTACTTTAATAAAAGAACTGCACTGCACTCATTTCCTTCTACTTTCTTTTTATTTTTTTATATTTCATTAATTCGTTAAATACTTCTTTGCTTACTTTATCATATATCACGATTATAATTTTCATTTAATTTGGGCATTTTTCTATACTTCACAAGAATACTTCACCTTCGTAGTGTAACTCTTACAGTGTAACGAAGATAATAAGATCCATCCTGGTCCGTCAGTCGGCTGCGCCAGTTATGGTAAATCCCAGGGTTGGTTTGGGGTGTTCTCCTGGTATTTATCGGAAGGTCTTCAGATATTCTCCAAGTCCAGTTTTTTAAAATTGTTAGCGGAATTGAAACTTTTCTGTTTGAAGTAAATTCTCAAACTAAAACTTATATTGTTCAGCGGTGCCCGCCGCTGCCGAAGTGTTTATAGGAAATCTTACATGCTATACATAAATGCTTATACATAAGTACAAAAATGAAATAAAATGAATGTTTATAAAGAATCCAAATCCAAGTGCTGCTCGTGTCACATTTCCGGGGGTCGGGGCATCCTGTTGCAGAGTCAGCGAAACGTTAGCAGGGCAGCGACCCAAGTGGTCGTTGCCTAGTTTTGGACGATGTTTAGATTGCAACATATTTGCATCCATATGTATTGTCAAGTGGCCACCCAGTCAGCTTACCAATTCCGGGGTAGCTCTGGGTGGCTTGGCTGGCGGCTCGTTACCTACCGACTGGACGGTAACTGACGCGCTGAATGCGGTAGAGCTCCGGGGGTAGTGCGCATCTTAAAAGATAAGTGTATATGTGTACGTGTGCAAGTGAGTCTATATGGTATATTTCCCTTCCCTTTTTCATAATAGGTAAGAGAATTTTTTTCATTCCTCATACAACGATTATTTATTAATTATTGATACAATAAAAATATTTTTCTAGCTTTATTCTTTTGATTTACATAGAACAGGCATGCGCGTGTTTCCAGTCTCGAATCGGTGGTACAGTCTGTGAAGTGTTCGCCACATTTCATTGTTTTCAGATCTTGTGCACCTTGATTCATGAACATAAATTTTGTTTTAAGAAGGTATTGGAAATGATGTTCAAATATCTTCCCATTAAATTGTAAAAAAATATTATCAATTTCTTCAAGAAATTTCACTATTTATTACATTAATCAAATGGTGGTTTCCAAAAAATGTCTGTAAAAAACGTTTCTTTTCCATTCCCTCACAGATAATTTGTTTTCCATTAGTTATTGCCTTTGTTCAAAACAGTTTTGTTAACCACCTTGCAGTGGTTCGAGATTTTATATTTAAAAATTTTAAATCATATGATGGTTCCATAAAAAACTATTATTCAAAATAATAATAATAATAATAAATGGATTGCTATTGTCAAAGAAACCTTGAATATCAATTGATACAATATCTTTAATCATTTTGATAAATATGAAAGAGCTCGTTGTACTAATCCCGTTTAAGGGATTGTAATCGTTTAATCGATCGTGTATGAGTAGGCAATAAGCTTGGCTATTTTCGTTACTTGGTGTCTTCAATTCAGTTGAAATCCTCACGTTAATAGACCAGATTTTACTGTTTCATTTTGACATGATAGATCAATTCCAATAATTAGTGTCTCCCGACTTACTGAATTTTTAACATTCTAACAGTGGTGTGTTCCTTGTCCTAATTTTGGGTTATCGTAGGAGTCCCAACTACGAAATGCAATAGGTAGGTTTAAACCACTTTTAATAATATCATACATCCTAATTTTTTCAATGTCCTTGGGTGTCAAATTAGGAATTTTCCAGCTTATATTGGTCATTTCCAATTTAGAGTTTGTTCCAATTTTTTTTTTCAAAGACGTCATCTCGGTTTTTGGTTAGCATTAGCACAAGTTTATCTTTACAATTCAACAAAACCTTTTTATAGTCGTCAGCAAACCCCAATAAATTTTTTAACGGGACAGAAAAGTATGAGTCAGTTGAAAAATCATCTCCACCACTCCTTACAGAATTGAATAGATTTTTACTTTGAAGGTTATCAAGTGATAAAAAGTTTGTATGTATAGTGTCATACCGACAATTCGAGTTCTATAAATTTCGCATCCATTTATTTCATACTTGATTTCATCCAAAAAGTAAACCACACATTTTTTTTAAAAACGTGGTAACATTATCAGTTGTAGGTCCGCCTGTTGTATTTTTTCTAATAATTCCTTGAAAGTGGAGGTAACTTTCATGAGGGAACACATACAAGTCTTGATTTTGGATAGTAATTCGAATTTCATCGTTTGTTTTAAATGTTTGATTATACAATGAATAGGTATGAAACTCTTTTTTCGAAATACTCTCATCCGGGTAAATTTTTTCTCGAACATTTAAAATTTTGTTCATTGTTTTCTTCTAATATATTTATAATTATTTTCAGCTTTGGAGCCTAGAGACTTTAAAAATAATGTATTTTTAAAGTTATTGAGCTTCTTTTTAGAGTTGATCCTCTTCCTATTGCTTTACAATTAATAATGCTTTGTTGAGTGTATGAACCGGGTCTTTTATTATAAGTTATCATTCTATCATACGAATTTGCATCCGAATTGATACGTTTTTTTATAAATATAAACAGTTATATCATTTAGTTCATAGGATCCAGTAGGAATTGTAATTACATTAGTTCCAATATGAAAGAGCTTGTTTTTTTTACAAATTTATACGAATGTGTCGGATCCGATATCTGTATTAATATCAGATCTATATATATATATCGCTTATTTAAATCATCTTGTTTAAACATTATAATAAAGTTGGCATTGTCACAAATCAAGTGTTTAGGTATATGGGTATATGTTTGGCTTAAATAAAAGGAATCAATATTCTAATGACGACCCATACAAAAAGAGGATCTTATGTTGTCTTGTTTTTCACATTCGGGTCAAATACACCATCGTTATTAGAGAAAGTATAATATCCTATTCCTTTAATAGGTTGTATTAATTTTTCCAAAAACTCATATTTACGTTGATATAAACTCTTGGAAAACACATAACTATTCTCGAATTTTTCATCCATTTGGACTCTCTATCAAACTGAGCATATTGTTGGTCTTTTTTACAATTTGAAGGTCCAACAATAAGAGCTCTTATTGTATTCGGTAAGAGAGAACTATATCGTGTAGGTTGTTTTTTATCGTTTTAATCGTTGGTATTTGACTCTGTCGACTGTTATTAACGCTGCTACTAGAACTTTAAAAAAACAAAAGCCATTGGAAATTATGAATGCAATTAAAATTGCACGAAAATCAGTTCAATCGACAATGGGTTTAAAGAAAAAGGTGAAAGTACCAAGAATAATAAATGCTCCCAAAATTGGTGTTTTTTTTTTTACCAATCTTACCTATTTTGACTGCTCTAAGTGCCCTCGGTAGTTTAATTAGTTGAAGAGCAGTCATTGCAAAAACAATAAACAATGCTAGAATGGCGAAAGAGGATATGAAGGAGAAGAAACGACATAAAAGAAAAATTGAAAGTGTTGCTGTAGGAGAAGGGTTATATCTCAAACCGTATAGAACAGGTTATGGATTCTACCTTAAACCATATAGTAAAGAATATGGTATTAAGAAGCGAAAAATCTAATATGTCAGCAACCCAATAGACCACTTTCAAATATAGACATTACAACTGTTGCTCAAAAATTTATGTATTTATGAGAGATTTACTTCCACACTCTCCAAGAATTCGAGAATGTGGTATAGTAAACCTAGATGATTCACAATCAAGTGGTACACATTGGGTGGCATATAACAAAAATAAAAACGATATACATTATTTTGATAGTTTCGGAAATCTACAACCACCTAAGAAGTTGTCAAGTATTTGGGAAAGCAAATACAATACGACTACAAGAAAGTTCGACAGATATTGAAATAGTAAGCAAGAAGTGAACCAAAAATAAAAAGTTATAAACACAAAAAAACAACTGCTAAACAACTAAAAACCACTGCTAAACAACAAAAAACAACTGATTAACAACAAAAAACAACTGAATAACAACAAAAACAACAGCTAAAAATCAAAAAAATCTAAGTAACAACAAAAACATTATATAATAAAATCAACATTGAGAACAACAACTATTAGAACGAGGACCCCACAGAAATCGAATTCGATACTATGTTATTGACGAGGATGATAGGAAGGCACTTGTTAATCCGGTAAGTTTGGTTTATGATTTCAACGAGAAGAACTAGGGAAAAGATGATGCCGCAGAAACAGAGTTCATACCAATTGATGTTGAAAATAAATAAAATAATAATAATCTGTAGTTTTCAGTAAACAGTATAGATTAAGTAACTGAAGAGTGATTACAGAAAGTCATGTTAAAAATCAAAGCGTTATAGAGTTGGAGGAAACATTTAAACCTATTATAGAACCTTTACATAAACTTTTTAACGAAAATAAAAAGCAGACATTTTTAAAAATAAACAGGTGAGCCAATGTTAAACGTGAATTATAAAAAAATAAAATGTATGAGATGAGAGAGATATGGGAGGCAATATCAGACAAAAAGAAACTTATGTCAACACTGATCTATGAATGAAAATAATTCGTATAGTCATTTTTTTTTCAAAAACAAATGATTTTGAAAAAGGAAAGAGAGACGAAACACATGATTATAAGGACAAAGAGAGTGAGACTGAACTTATATCAATGCCTACAGAAGAAAATTAAATGAGGGAAGATATAAATATAAAAGATGAGATAGATAATAAAAATTATGATTTTAACATCAGTCATTTGAGTCGGGAAAATATATTGGATACGGATTACGGACCTAAAAAAAGTTCAGAAAATGTATTAACATTAAGGAATAGTGTACTAAAATGCAAAAATTTCAATCTTGAAAATAAAATACAAGTCTATAACAAGAGAGCAGGTATTACTAATCAAATTTTTGAGTAAGTTCTTGAAAAGATAAAAGTTATTTTTAGAGTATGTAACAAAACTGACAGCGATACCAAAAAAGACAACAATTGAAATAGAAGGTGTAGCCTTTACACCAGCTTGAAGAATATGATTAAACGAGCAATTGTAAATGAGCTGCATGGACCGTCACGCAAACATTTTCAACGAATACGAATCATTACGAAGGAAATAAAAGACCTGTGACAAGCAGATTTGGTCGAAATGGGTGGTTATTCAACATCTAACAGGGGTAATCGATACTTATTAAATGTAATTGATACGTTTTATAAATTTGGCAAAAAATTCCAATGATGTTTCCCAAGCAATGGAGAAAATCTTAAAGTCAGGTCACGGAACACAAAAAAATGTACAAACAGGTTTAACAATCAAACAAAAAAACAACAAAAATTAATGAAACGTTATGATATAAATCATTATTAGACGTTCAAAACTCTTAAGGCACCAGTGGTCAAGCGTTTTAATAGAACACTCGTAGAGTCAATGTGGCGTGAGTTTAGTTTCAATGGGAAATATAAGTGGATAGATATTTAGAAAAATGTGATATTTGATTACATTAAAAGGGTACATAGAACCATAAAAATGAGCCCAATAAGTGTCAACACAACTAATGAAAAACAAATATTAAAAGACTCATATAATCACATAAAGATATATGTTTAGAGTAAACTACAAAATGGTGATCACGTTCGTATCAGCAAGTATAAACATGTGTTTAAAAAAGGGTATACACCGAATTATACAACGGAAATCTTTAAAATTAGAAAAGTCAATAATACATTCCCCGAAACATACTTGCTTGAAGATTATAAAGGTAATCCGATTCAGGGTGCGTTTCATAAAGAAGAACTCAAAAAGACTGAATTCCCAAACACTTTTCTAGTGAGAAAATTTTAAAGCGAAAAGAGGATAAATTTAGGGTAAAATGGCTTGGCTTTCCAATGAATGAAGCCAGCTGGGTAAATAAAGATTACATTTTATAGTTGAAAAATACCAAATGAAAAGACTATGTAATATTAAATTTTAATTTTTGTTTTATTATTTTTTTCATATTATTTTTTTAATCTTATATTTACATCTGTATACGAGGTGTGTTCAAAAAGTAAGGTGACTCTTCAAATTTCGCGAATTTCAAATTTTTCGATTATCGATTTTTTTGTTTTGTTATATTGGTACACTCTTCCCTAACATCTGTACCAAGTTTCAATGGAACATCCTCTTTTGTTTGGTTGTGAGAGGCGTAAAGTTACAAGTTATTTTGCGATTTTTTTATCGGCGATTTTTTGCTATCGAAAAATATGGATCAAAGGATTTGGATTTTTTGGCCAAAAACAACACCACAATAATGCCTCAGCCACCATATTCACCGGATTTGGCCCCATGTGACTTTTTCTTGTTCCCAAAACTGAAGATAATCGAAAAATTTGAAAAATTTGAAATTTGAAAAGTCACCTTACTTTTTGAACACACCTCGTATAACTTCTAAAAGGTTTCGATAATCGAAAAATTTGAAATTCGCGAAATTTGAAGAGTCACCTTACTTTTTGAACACACCTCGTATATGTACAATTTTATAATGTGTATATTAACAATATTAATAAAATATTATGCATGCTTTTATAATTTATTTTTATTTTACTTATATTAATTAATTAATTTAATTATATTATATATTTTTGGCATGACAACAATGTGTTGTGACTCCGGTGTTGGCGCTTAATATTTATGTTATCTGATAAGACGCATATATGCATACACTAAAGTATGCCATCTTTGAACGAGGATCATGAGGATGCTAGGTCAGCAATTTGGCCACAGCGATGTTCTTGACCACAGTTAACTTATGGAAAAAAATGTATTGGTGCAACACCATCCGCACGCAGAACCCTTCAGCATCATCTGAGCGTAGCCGGTTTGCCTCCAACGCTTAGTTGCTTGCTGTCCTGTGGGCCTATGGGCTCATTCGGTTCCGCTGCCGGTCATCGCACAGATGTAGTAACAGTAAACACTCTAGCGATCCAGGGCAGTCGGCAGGTTACTCTTTTTTTTGTCGATGTGAAGTGTGTGTTTTGTAGAAGGGGATTTAATTTAAATATTCAAGTTCATCCTTTAATTTTTGGGTATATACCACGTGAAAGGTACATTTGAATTCATTTTTTTTTTTGTATACCCCTTACTCGTATAGTAAATGGGTATACTAGATTCGTTGAAAAGTATGTAATTGGTATAAGGAAGCGTTTCCGTCCTTATAAAATATATATTCTTGATCAGTATCAATAGCGAAGTCGATTAAGTCCGTGTGTCTGTCCGTCCGTCCGTATGAACGATGAGATTTCAGGAAGTATAGATAAAGACAGAAGACAGATTTTTGAGGTCCGTACGCAGTATCGCAGTTTATTTAGTCCTGCCATGACCACTCTAACGCCCGCAAATCTCGAAAAACTAAAATCGCTTGAATCTAAGGAAATATAAGAGCAAGGAAGTTAAAATTAGGTATTTATATTCTTTATAATCTTGAGATGTCAGCGCATCTTATGGTGGTACCATTATCCGTCCACACCCACTCTTACGCCCACCAAAATCAAAAGACGGTTTTCGCGTTTTCTAGAGAAGCTGATATCTCGGTAACTATAAGTGATAGAAAGTTCGGATTAAGCATGTAGGTTTTTATGATACGCCAAATACAAACTTATCTAGCCACACCCACACTAACGCCCATAAAACCCTGAAAACCAAAAAGCATAGATCTCGGGACCAATAAGAGCTAGAAAGTCAGGCTCAAAAACACTTATTAAAGAGATGCCACTGCAACTTATCACGAGTTTTCATCGCCACGCCGACTCTAACGCCCACAAACCGCGGAAAACTGTGTCATCTATAATATTATTATGAATGCCTTCGTTTTACCTTGTATAACTTATTTCTATTAATATCTATCGATTTCCCAAAGATTTTTCAAATCGGAACATTCTTTCGCTATTTATTAAGAAATTAAGGTTATAAGGCCTCTCTTGGGCATAGACGTCACTATCAGTTATTCAACATGCTTTCTGTGACTGTAGGTGGCACCTTGTGGATTTCCACTAGCAAAATTAATATTTTCTTTATTAATTAAAATCGTGTAATCCAGTAACGGGTATCTTATAGTCGCGGCACTCGACTATAGCGTTTCCTCTTGTTTCTGTTTATATCTATCGATTTACTAAAAATTTTTTAAATCGGAACATTATTTCGCTTTTTATGAAGAAATTTAGGTTATAAGGCCTCACATGGTTTGTGACGTCACTATCAGTCACTATCAGCTTATCAGAGCTACAAAATTTTGCTTAAGATTACGTATTTAAGAGTTGCCACTGCAACTTACCACGAGTTTTCATCCTGCCACGCCCCCTCTAACGTCCACAAACCACGAAAAACTGTGGCGTCCATAATATTATTATGAATGCCTTCGATTGACCTTGTATAACTTATTTTTGTCAATATCTATCGATTTACCAAAGATTTTTCAAATCGGATCATTATTTTGCTATTTATGAAGAAATTTAAGTTATAAGGCCTCACATGGGCAGTGACGTCACTATCAGTTACTCAGCATTCTTTCTCCGACAATAGGTGGCGCTTGGGAAATTTAACTAGCAAAATGAATATTTTAAAATTGTGTAAAACAGTAACGGGTATCTTATAGTCGCGGCACTCGACTATAGAGTTTGCTCTTGTTTTTTTACTTTATCCTCATTAGACTCAAAACTATTTGACGGACAAAACGGAAGATCATTATGTATCATGAAGCCGATAGGGGTAAAATAGGTATATTTTCAAAAAATATCCACACTCACTATCAATAGATATGTTATGTATGGAATCTTAGCCAAGTCTTAAATAAATAAATGACAGTCCTATTTATAACAATTATGGAGAAACACTGCAGTGCACTGGTATGAATTTACATAGTCTATACTATAGGTTACATTTAGAATGAGCTGCACCCCTAAATAAACCTGTTAAATGACAATGGTCCCTAACTCTATCATTTAATAATATTTTTTTACAAATATAACAATTTAATGAATCCTGAAATTCAATCTCATATTCTGGAGTCATTATGATTGGACTAATAATAACAAGTACTCATTATTCAATTTTGATAAATCTTGTACAAGAGAGTCTAATAAATTTCTTCTTGCGTTACTACCTGTGTATAGTTGTGTCCCCTTGTATTTAATTAGCAAAGGGTCATTGTAGGAGAGGTCCCAGGCAATGCAAAACGCAAAAGGCAAATACACAAAAAATCACGTTTGTTAATATATGACATATGCAAATAGCGTCCCGCGTTAGATGCATCGTGCGCGTTCCCTCGCTTGCCAAAGACGACTGACTTTTTCCCTCTTCCCGCTTTCGTTCTCCTACGCATCGTCCCAAAACGCGAGAGCGATCAGCTGTTGCTCTCCGCTCCCAGCTCCCAGCACACTGGGACAAGCAGCAAACTTAACATGCTGCCCGCCAATGCTAGACCTAGCATGAGAAAACTTCGCTTGTCCGGTCCATCCTGGAGGTAGAACCTAGTATGGGAAAGTAACCAAGAAGTGTGCGCAAGAGACGATTTAATTATAATTGAGGTGTGTATGTGAGGGCGCTTATGATCGGATCGGCAGTGGACAGAGGTTCGACACCGAACGCTTCAACCGGCCTTGCTTGGTTTTAAGCGTGACAACTCGAACCAACGCATCCGTCCCCGGGTGTAGCTCGACGACGCGCCTCAGTAGCCATTGCGACGGCGGAAAACGGTAGTCCTTGATGATGACGAAGTCGCCAAGCTGGAGTCCTTCAGCCTCGCGGCACCTCTTGGGCCTCTGCTGTAGATGTGCTAGCCAGTCCCGTCTCCAAGCCTTCCAGAAATGACGTACCATAGCCTGCTGGATCAGGAACTGCTCCGCGAAGGACCGAGTCTGTGGGCGCAACTCAGGAGGAGCATGCAGCGAGTCACCAATCAAGAAATGAGCCGGCGTGAGCACCTCTAGGTCGTCTGCGTCCGCTGTGAGAGGACAAAGCGGCCGCGAGTTGAGACATGCTTCTATGCTTATAAGCACCGTAGTCAACTCCTCATAGGTGAGCCGTCGATCCGCAATGACCCTCTTCAGGTGATGTTTCACCGACTTGACGTTAGCCTCCCACAGCCCGCCGAAATTGAGCGACTGCGGAGGATTGAAGTGCCACGTTGTCCGTTGTGACGCGAGCTTGGGGGCTATAAGTCTATAAATCTTCTTGAAGCTTACAGTATAACTTCTTCATTACATTGTCAGCCCCCACTAAGTTGGTTCCATTGTCACTGTAGGGGTGCTGAACCATCTCTCTCCTCTCGGTGAACCTGTCCAGCGCCATCAGAAAATGCTCCGTGGTGAGGCCACCGCTTCCAAATGCACTGCCTTTGTTGCAAGGCAAATGAAAACGGCGATGTACCCCTTGTAGAAGCTGGTGCCTCGCAACCGTTTTGAGCTCAATAGCGCCTGTGTAGTCAATTCCCGTTGCAATGAATGGACGACTAGGGGGGTTCACTCGATGAAGCGGCAAGTCTCCCATGAGCTGAGCCGAAGCGGAGGGCTGCACCCGGAAACACTGGACACATTTGCGCACAACTCTTCGAACTGCCTGCCTTCCTGTCACTATCCAGAACCGCTGGCGGTGTGAGCCAACGTCAGCTGCGCACCTCCGTGCAGAGTCAAAACATGGGAGTGTCAGCTCAGTGAAATGATGGGAACTTGGGAGTATTATCGGATGCCGGCGCTCATATGGCAAGTTAGAATGCCGTAGTCGCCCCCTCACTCGCAGGATGCCTCCCGACAAGATCGGCGAAAAGCTCAAGAGCTGCGATTCACGCTGCACGATGCGCACTATAGCCCCTAACTCAAAGTCAAGCTCTTCAATGGCTAGGGGGCCGATGCGCCTTTCCCCCTTGCCGACAGCATTGTGCCTGAACCGCAACGCATAGGCCGTGCCTCGTACAGCCCGGCTAAAAGTAGAAAATCTGCCAACGAACAACGGAAGCGGGACTGCGTGGTGAACTCGTACTTTGGCCGCCTCTAGTGCGGCATCGTTGGTGTCGACCTGCTCGAACTCCATAGAAGGCCAGTCACTCGGACTGCGTGTAAGCCACTCAGGGACTCGCCACCATAGGCCAAAGCCATTCTATTCACCCGGGGACAGTCCTCTTGTCGCACAGTCCGCTTGATTCTCAGCCGTGCCCACATGACTCCATTGCGAGGGCGAAGAATGATCCAGAATAAACGCGACCCTGTTGGCCACGAACGTCTTCCACCTAGTGATATCTCCGTACAGCCAGTGTAAAAGGATTGTGGCATACGTCCAGTAGAACGATTCGATGGGTAGGTCGGTTAGCCACTTAGCCGAAGTAAGCCATTTCACCAACTTGACGGCCAAAACTGCGCCACTCAGCTCCGTTCTAGGTATAGTCAAGGGCCTTGTGGGAGTCACCCTTGACTTCGAGGCCAACAGTGAGCTATAGCATGCTCCATCCACGGACTCGAGGTAGACCGTGGCCGCATACGAAAAATTAATCCATCGGTCTATGCTTTTATCGTCGATCCTCAGCAACCCGTCCCGAAACGTTCGCCATCAATCTACGAGGGCGTCCGGAACTTCGTCGTCCCACTTCAGCGCCGTCTGAGTGCCGTCCGCATGCACTTTCTTTGCCATGGTTACCTACTTTAAAATCAGCTTTCCCACGATGATGAGTGGATCAAACAGCCTAGCTATGCTCGATAGAATCATCCGTTTGGTAAACCTAGCTGGAATCTCAAAATTGACTTGAAATTTAAAACAGTTCTTATTCAAGAGTTAATACATCCCTAACGCCTTGAAAGGATCCATAGTGTCCCAGTTTAAAGGAGTCCGGCTGAACCGATGCTCCGCAGGAATCGAGAGCAAGAGGCTGGACTCGTTGTTAGACCATTTCCGCAACTCCATGCGCGCGGAATTTATCGCACCCAAAACTTGGGACCGCTTATCCCTTGCCTCCTCCAACGTGTGACCTCCGGAAAGAATGTCATCCACATATATTTCGCTCACGGCGTTCTTCCTTCGCCAAATGCTGTATGACCCTGATGGCCGTGAATGGTGCGGACGCCATAAAATCCGCTGGTATTGGGCGTCTTCCGGATGAACATCTATACAACGATAAATCTTCTGGATATCCGCTGCAAAAACGAAACGATATTTTCGCCAATTCAATATGACGTGCGACATGTCGTTCTGAAGGGCAGGCCCGGTCCACAACACGTCGTTTAGAGATCTTTCGTTGCTAGTCCTTGCGGAGGCGTCGAAAACGATTCTTTGTTTAAGCGACTGTGGCTCCTTCTTAAAGACCGCATGATGCGGCTGCACGCAGGAAGCCACATGCCTATCAGTAGAAGTACGCATCAGCGAACTGCTTTCACTGCCCACCGCCGGCGCTATTTGCTTGAGGGCAAAGTACTCCTCGATCTGCTCGACATATTTCCTCCACCGCTCCGGACTGCTCGACAGTCGCCGTTTCAACTGCAAGAACCTAGTTGTATAAATGTAAGTTTTGAAGGGCAACCGTACCACGTAACGGCCATCCGATCGACGAATATGTGTCTTCTGAAAAAAGGCTTCGCACCAGAGGTCCCCCTTCGATGTTAAAGAACGGTCCGGAACGGCCTCCACCTCGCAGAAACGCCTGAGCAATGCCTCGGTGTCCAAGAGCACCCGATGTCACCGTCCCTGGGTCGCTTCCCGCACTCCGTCCGCCAATCCAGAAAGGATCCACCCAAGGTGAGTGTTCTGAGCTATAAGCTCGCCGGGCAACCCGATCCTGGTGTCCGGCAACATGATTTGCGCCAAAAGGTCCACAAGACCCGGCAAGGGCACACCCAGACAATGACTGTCGTTGGTCTGTCGTTCGCTGCCTGCGCTGTTGATATACGCTCTCCCTGTCTGCAGGTGCACTAGGAGTCGGCGCCACATGATGCGGCGGCACACCGCTCGGCGACTGGCTATGAGCCAAAACAGGGAAATGCAACAATGTGTGATGACGCTGCCCACAAACTTGACAGCTTTTATTACTCGTGCAGCGCGAAAGGGCATGCGCCTTTCTTAGACAATTGATGTATAATTTACCCCTGCTTACTATGTCCTTCCTCTGGTAGCAGTCTAGGGCCAAAAACGTTGAACAACGACGCAGGATATGGTCGCCGCCGCAGTGGTAACAGGCGCCGCTATGGCGCCTAGCGTGCTCCTGTTGCACTGTGCACTCGTTTGGTAGGGTCTGAAGAAGAGTCGACCGACGAGCCTCGGTTCTCAATCGCATCCATTACAATCAGCCGATCGTTTAAAAATGAAAAAATGGTACTGTGGAACGACTTACCTGATGGTGCTCCCAAGCGCTGTGGGTCTCCTTGGGTAACCTCGATGCCACGTAGTGTGCCAACCAGTGCTGCGATTCCCCGCCCAAGGCTTGACCGCGGCGGAATGCAGAAAGACAAAAATTGACCGTGCTTAACATCGACGGTTCCCTCGGCAGCGACTCTTTGAGAAAGTGCAACTTCTGCACACTACTCAGATTGACGTTGTTTCGTGGCGGAGGCGCACGAGCTCCTGGTCCAAGTTTGTCCAAATCCTCCGCGAAAGCGCAATAGACAGCCATGTACCGCTCCTCGAACTCCGACTGGAATCCCTTCGTGGCATAGGCAGACTCAGAAAACCCTTTCAGGTTCACGATCACTGAATCCGTCACCCTGAACGCGATTCGCAATTGCTCAAGTAGTTGCAGCCGCTTCTTCAGGTAAATCCGCGTTTTCCTCGATTGCGAATCTTACGTAAAATTTTGTAACAGGCATTTCACGGCTTTCAAGTTAACCAACTGCTCCAAAATAGGAGCATACTATCCGGCTTTCATGTTGACGAGTGTTGACCGAACTTTGCGCGTATCACCATTCCAAGTAATAATTTAATAGGAAAACTTAGTATCACAGACAACTTGTCTACTTACTCCGTGATGAATACCAGAATCCACCCCAAGAAGAAGCGTAGAAAGATGCCGTCTCCGAAATTCCATAATTGGCAGCGCCGGCTCGTACAATTGGCGCCGCTGCGATTCCGTTATGCACAAGAATACCGAAAAAAAGCGAAGATAAAAACGTCTCAGAGTTCGAGAAACTGTTGTCGTCGCCTATGTATCACCGTTCTCTTTTCGCGATTCGCAGCACCGACTTGCAAGCCAAACGCGGCTGCGTTCTAACGGCGCCCATTTACACCCAGAATTAGGAATTTTCAATTATGATTGCGATTGCAGGTTCCCCTCATGGGCCACCATGTACAGTTGTGTCCCCTTGTATTTGGCTAACAAAGGGTCATTGTAAGAGGGGGTAATGCAGACACTAACATACAAATTCCCAATTTCACTTTTATTTATATATGTAGTGTAAATGGCGTCCCGCGTTAGATAGCGACGTGCGTCTTCTCTCGCTTGCCGAAGTCGACTGCCTCTGCCCTCTTCCCGCTCTCGTTCTCGCGATCCCACGCATCGACCCAAAGTGCGAGAGCGATCAGCTGATCGCTCCCCACTTCCAGCTTCCGGCACACTGCGACAAGCCGTAAATTGAACACATTGTTTGAACGGTATTCGCTTATACCTGCAAAGCTACAGTCAGCATCGGCTGCTGAACATTTCAAAAAGCTTTTCGTAACGCCGATCGTTACATCATTTCGGTTGCTAAGCGGAGGTTTTTCGTTCTTCGGTTCCGTTCTACCCGGTACTCCTATTCTCGCTTTCGTCGCCGTTAGTCAAGTGCATCTGAAGGTTCGCGTAGTGAACTACGTGCAACGTGTAAATACACTCCTAATTGACGAACAGGTGGCCAAATTCGATGAAATTAAATTGCAGGTGCGGTTGGAGTTAGTCGAGAGGATGAATTCCGTTCTCAATTGGCTGCTCTCAACTTAAACTCGATCGGGTAATAATCGCGGAGATGCAATCCAACGCGCGCATAGGATTTATCACCGCGTACTGTGAAACAAAAGAGAGAATTTGTTGCTACTGAAACAGCGAACATAGAAGGTCCATTGCAAAATCAACAGAATTGCATGACATCAGTGTCGCCTTCAAACGCAATTCTAGGCCTTCTAGTAGTCTGACGGAATTTCATCTTCCGCGATTTGGAGGAGCACACATCGATTGGCCAGACTTCTACGCTATGTTCAACAAGGTGGTGGGAACAAACGAGGATTTATCAAATGTGGAAAAATTCAAGCACCTTCGTTCCTGCTTAGATTGCGCAGAGTTGGACACAACTCGATCCCTCGAATCCACTGAGAGGAATTATGACAGTGCATTAGAATATTGAATTTACGCATTGATAATAAATTGTTACATTTCCAGGCATACGTTTGGTCATTATTCAAGCTATCAGGTGTGGAGAAGGGATCCGCAAGTAGTTTGCGGCAATTGAGCGACAAGGGAAATTCACACTTGTGCGCCCTCAATACTATGGCAACTACGCGGGAAATTCTTGACGGTGTTTTGATCCATCTCATCTCTTCGAAGCAGGACCTTCAGAACCAGGAGGGATGGGAAGAGGGGTTGTCTGCAAAGGAACTGTTGAAATGGGACATATATTCGACATTTTAGAACCATAGACCTAGCAAACAGGTGGAAAATGTAGCTTGTAGAAGTCATCGCATTACACTTATTGCCTCGTCTTCGACATTGCCATTGTGTATATTATGTGAGTCCAAGGAGCATTATTTGACGAAATGCCCACCACTTCTAGGATTGACTCCATCTCAGCGCTTCAACGAAGCAAAAAGGTTGCACCTTTGCTTAAATTGCCTACGGAAGGGACACAGCTTACGGCAATTCAGATCTGGTAGCCGTGGGAACTAAAAGCATCATTTTCTTTTGCATATGCAATCGAATCCCATTGCAACCCTTCCGCAGCCTGGTCCGGAAATGGCGCCAAATACTTGCCCAAACCATTACCTGTAGCTTCGACGCCAATTAATGCCGATAACGTGTTGTTTACCACCGCAATAGTTTATGTAAAAAACCGCTCTGGGGTATTCGTACCATGCCGGGTCTTACTCTACTCCTCCTCTCAAATCAACTACAACTCTAAGTCCATCGCTAAACAATCTCCATATCAGGGATTGTGTGGATAAGTCAGTTAACATTTTCACCCAATCCGCTAATGCAAAGTACAGCACGTCTCTTGTAGCGGCCGGTTACTAACGCATGCGTTTCCTCATAGCTCGGAGACATATTTCCAAATTGACTTGAGAACTGCATTGTCTAAAAGTACCTTGTACTCCAATTTTAGTGGAGAACGGGCATTTATTAACCAATGTAGCCGATGTTCTCTTAGCTTCGATGTGCTTTCGCCAAGTAAGCCGCCTATCAAGGTGGATATGTTACTTCAGTTCTTTGTTGTATATGAATATTCTTCAGAGATAGTGGGGGGTAAGTTTGTCTATTTAGGGTAAAGGTAACGAGTTTGCTCTTTTGCTCATTAACCTTTATGCGTCAACCTGCTAGCCTTTTCTCTAAAAGCTCGATATGAGCTGATAACTATTGCGTTGCTCTTATGGGGAACTTTGAATGGCAGTATCATCAGCAAATGTTGACGTTGTTGTGAGACTGGTTATCGAAAGGTCTGCTGTGTAAATCATATATTGTGTTGGTCTTAGCACGATACCTTGAGGTACTCCTGCTTCAATTGGATGGTGTTCGGAGAAGAAGTCTTTACATCTTACTGCGAAACTTCTATGCAAAAGATATGACTCCAGTATTTTATGGGTGTTCTGTGAAAACAGGGTTTTAATTTTATAAGTGAAGCTAGATGCGCTTGAAGGCCTGTGCGACATCCAGAAGGACTGCGGAACAATACTCTCGACTTTCAAATGTATTTCGTATCTCGGAGGTTATTCAATGCACTTGTTCAATGGTTCTGGGTTTCTCGCGAAAACCAAATTGGTGGTTTGGAATGGCATTATGGGACTGTAGGTGTTGCTTTATACGACTCAGGAGCACCTTTTCAAAAATCTTTGACAGGCGCGGCAGGAGACTGATTGGCTTATATGACTATGCTGAGGCTTGTCCTTTGTGAAATAGGCGAGTGATCCGATGACAGATCTGTTAAGTGTTCCACGTGGACTTGCTCTCTAACCACTCCTCTTGGGACGGCAAAATCGATAAAGTCAGGCTTCTTATTAGAATCTGTTGGCCAAGATATAGGCTTGCCAGGAGATGTTTCTTGTTGTAATTATAGCGTTGTACAGCTGTCTTCCTTTGGGGTTGGTGAGTCGAGAGCCCCAGAGCCCCCCACCGGAGAGGTTTAAGGCACTGCTTCTGGTATCGATGTGTATTGATGTAGCTTATATACAGGCTGTTGCATATAATGGCAACTCATATAGCCTGATGCGTTTCTTTATTATTATTCCATTAGGATCAGGATGTTTTGTTTTATAAAATGTATATCAATTAAGTTGAAAATAGTTTTTGTTTGCTAGGTGTGTCTCTGATATAAGAATGGTGCGTCCCCGCAGGCAACGCAGTTTTCGTGTGGTCGTATTCCTGACAATTCATGCATTGCACGGGCCCATTCCGCTAATGGAGTTCCTCATCGGTGATCCTACGGTACAATAAATTTTGAAGCTTATAGATTGGGTGAACTTCATTGTTGGTAGGTGTAGTAGTTAATTTTTTCGTTGCTAAAGTGCTTGGCCACTGATTGGTAATCTTGCTCGTCGTTCAGTTGTATTTTAGTTTCATTAATATTTCCCCTTTTTATGGACTTTACATATAATTTGTTTGCTCCAATGTGATCAATTTTTTCTTTAACCAATTCCGACATTTCCAATGCACAAGTACCCATGCGTACTCTCTGAGCGTCTTTGCTCGAAATAGAATTCGGCTTTTGTGGTGTGTCTTAATTATACGGCGGAGCGATATAATAACACGTCTGTTGTCATTGACTTTTACTTGAAGGAGGAATTAATTTTTTATACTTAAAAAAAATTGCCTATATACAACAATCATTTCAAAGAGGATGCTCAATGCGAGCAGCTTCTTCAACAGCAATACACTCTGCTAGAATCTGGCCAATATTCGGTTCTGCTTCTTGCCAAAACGAGTTTCGATGTTTTAGAAAATTGATATGATCGTGCGCTCCTTCGTTTTAAATTCAGATCTGAAGTCGCAGTACACAGCCTTCATAAAGGAATACCTCAACCTTAGCCACCTCTCTTTAGGATCTAAAAACGCGGATTTTGCAAAGGCGTTGGTCCCAGCTTGGGACACCCTATCAGATAATTTGCTATTCAGTTTCTCAAGCTGGTGGATAGACCAGCCACCAACTAAGCGCATCACTCTTCAGACAATTGCTACATTCTACGATCCGCTTGGATTAATAGCCCAATCACCAGGGATAAGCTTCACTGGGATGAGTCCTTGCACTCGTCTTGGTTGGAGCACATGTCGCAGATCACAACAGTTAATTGTTTAAAATTTCCTCGCTTTGTTTCACAGCATAACTCATCTTGCAATATTCATAAGCTTCGTAAGGCCTGGTAGAACTGGCTGTATACCCACGTCCTCCTCCTCGTCGGCAGTGCTGGCGGTGGCATTGGAAGCGGAAGTACTGGAATAGGCGGCGGTGAAAACATCTCATCATCATCGTCGTCGTAATTTTCGCCTTCACCTTCGTCTGGCCAGCTTTCAAGTGGAAGAATCGGACATGGCCACGTATAGAGCTAGGCAGCATGGTCCTCGTCAAGGAGGACCACTTACCACCTTGCAGTGGAGCCTAGGGAGGGTGGAGAGCACTTTCTCCGGAGATGATGGCGTCGATTGAGTTGCGGTGATCCGCACTAGCTCTGGATTGTGCAAACGGGCAACAAGGAAATTAGCTGCCCCTCGAAACTACTACGCTTGGAATTATGGGGGGAGTATGTCGGGAGCTATCATCTTGCTAATACTAAAATCATGGCTTACAAATCTGTTCAGCATCACCGTTTGCTGAATTATCTTTTTATTTATAAGACAAGCCGAGATAAGCGCTCGCGAGTCGCCGATCGCTCGGCTCGTCTCTTTGCATTTGTTCTTTATCGCTGTAGAAATGCAGTCGCATTGAAAACAACAGTCTTGGCCTATTCTTTTTCATCGGTCCCAGCACCGCATTTTTTCGTGCAATTATAAATTGTAAAATATCTAGAAACAGGTGGCATAAATTAATGACCTCCTCAAAACAAGGTAAAATGAAGCAATTAGCTTTTAATAATGCCCCCAATTATTTTTTCACTACGATGGTATTTTTTCACGATGTCAACTGGTAGCCTCGCAGCTGCGATTTGACCCCGTTGGCCTATTTGTTGTGGGGCGTCAATGATAAGTGTTACGCCACCCACCCAGAGACGATTGACGACCTAAAGCACGAGATTGAAGTCGCCATCAGGGCCATTGAGGGCCATACCATCAAAAATGTGTTTAAAAATTGGGTCAACAGAATGGGCTACTGTAAGGCCAGCCGAGGCAGCCATATGAACGAAGTGGTGTTTCATACATCAGCCGCAATGTGGAAACTATCCGAAAAAGATTGAACAGCTCGTTTTACAGTTCACCGATTTAAAGCGTTAGCTTTATTTGTGATTAAATTACTCGTACACTGCTGACGGTAATATCGATTTCATTGAGCTTGTCATTGTCTAACAATTTTAAATTTACAGTATATTAAAAAATATTCATTAAAACTACATCAAAATTAAAATGGTTTCCTTTCTGTTTTTGAGCTTTTCATTGTCTAACAATTTTCAATTTACAATTTACATTTTTTCCCGGAAATGTTGGCAGCACTATCAATATGCTCGCATGGAAGCGTCAACGAAACCGTGTATCTCAATTGGGACTTGTGGATATGTGTGAACTAATCGCGATACCACGACTTTGGACAGTTGCATCAGAATTGCCTTAAAGGCTACCCACGACGATAGTAACTGCATTGGTAGCGAATCCTTTGTGTCAATAAATCGAAAAGTCCCGCAGTTGCAGAAGAGTTGCCTTAAAATCTTCCCACGACGATAGTAGCTGCATTGGTAGCGAATGCTTTGTGTAATTGAATAACGCGCAGTCACCGAAGTCATCCAATCGAAATTAAAAAGTAATCTTTGCAATAATAACATAACACCGCAATTAGATGAGAAGGTCTCCGGGAAGCTTGAAACCCCTATGCCATTCCGAAACCTGCCTCTTGCAAAACCTGAGAAACTTTGCAGGTTCCAACGCTTCCGGCACATTTTAAAACTAGTTCTGAATGACCTTTACAGCATTTGGATAATTATACCATCTCTTCAAGCTGCATTAAGCACCGCATTTTCACAAAAGGTGCTGGCGAAGGTCCATATGCCACAGTATTTAACTTGAAGATCTTTAGAGACTCAGAAGGATCTCGTCTCCACCCTATGAGCTTAAAGTTTCCATCACTTGGCGGTAAATCTTTTTAAAGTCCACTGCAAGGGCGAATTTCAAAGAATAAATCTGCGACGATAAGCATGGCAATAGTTTTGGTCTTGAAGAAGAATGTATTTGCCAATTGAATATTTTCAGGCATCCTTCACCTGCTGGTTTTCACCGATTGATGATTTTGGGGGGCGTTGTTGCCGCAAAAATATTCCAGTGGTTGTAGAAAAGAAGAAGTCGGGGGCGTCGTGGAGTAGGGCCGTCAGCTTTATTCTGCTGCATACATAGAACAAAAAATAACCTAGCTTAACATAAGAAAAAGCCGCTACCGCCAGAGCGGACGATGGCCGACGTCCGACCGCTGCAATTGGACCCGAGAGAGAGAGTGCAAGATTGTGCTAAGAGGGGCGAGCGAGGATGCGCTCTTCAGCGCGGATGCGCTCTTCAGCGCGGATGCGCTCTTCAGCGTGGATGCGCTCTTAAGCTCAGATGAGCGGCGGCACAACGGCCCCCCACTTAAACATCCCGCCCCCGATGCAATCACTCGGGTTGCAACAGCTCCCTCGTCGCTACGGTTGGTGACAGGCTCCGGACACGACCCATTCAAAAACGGTGCTCTGGGCCACCGGCAGCCCGTTGTGGAAGTGGGCACACACCGCCACGCTCAGCTCTCGAGACGGCGTACGAACGCGCACGTGAGGCTCAATTTTGAAAACGACCTCCAGCCGAACGCTATCATCCGTTTTGGAACCCACGGTGGCCGAATAAACTTGTTCGTCCCCCACGCTGGTAGTGGGCATACGGAAACACGCCGCTAGCGATGCGTCGATGCAGCTCGAGGGCGTATACGGGCCGCTGAAGCCTGCCGGCCAGTGGCGGAAGAACGCCGAGGAGCGCCGCGAAGTTGATGGCCGTGGATCGGCTTGTAGGCGCCGGAAAGTGGCGGACGAAGGCCGAGAAGCAACCGAACCGCGCCAGGAGTTGGCGGACGACGGCCGAGCGCCAGCTGAGACCCTCCGTGTACTGTCGCCCGCGTTCCGTGACCGGTGCTCCTCTTGACGCGGCTGGCGCCGAGTCCGCGGCTTCGTCACGAGGTGCAGCAGCGAGTGGTGATCCTGACCACACGTTCTACAACAGTCCCCACGCCGACACGATCCGTCGGAGTGCTCGTGAGCCAGGCAGCTGGAGCAATACCAGTTCACGAGAACCGCCCGGAGCCGCTTCTCGGCACTGAGACGTAGAAAGCGCCGACATTTCTTCAAAGGATGGATCCCACTGCAGACTCGGCATCGGTAGGACTGTGTACCTCGAGTACATCTGCTCTCCAGTGACTGGGCGCTGCGTGGACGTGGCGACATCGTGCTGAATATGACTGGCGGAAATATGATGAAGAAAGAATTTCGATTTGGAACTACGGGCAGAGCTACGAGACAGCACAATGGACAGAAACAAAATACGTTGCAGCCGAGTATGCTTGTGGTCTACCCAAATTTGCCGATACATCTTCCTCGATGTCGGCGTTGAAGACAAACCTAAAGTATCGCCACTTTAGGATTTGAATCGTCAGGTCGGATTGTAAGACAGGGCTCGCGTAAATAATGTCGTTCAGAATGGTCCCGTTTGCGGACGGGCTCGAAGCATTGAAGACTACCCGCACCTTGGTGGTCGTGCTTTCGGGCTTGAAGACAGCATGATGTGGAAGATAGTAGGTAGCGGAACTGCTGGGAGAGACCTCGGTCATGTGGCCTAAGTCGATGTATTCCTGAATTACCGAGTTATAGCGGGCCTTAAGGGGCTGATCCCTCTTCAGGCGCTGCTCATTATGCAGGAACTGAGCAAAAGCAAAAGACCTTGAAGCCGATAGCTCGGAACCCTTCTGCTCGGGGTCGCGTAAGGGGAGCGTCACAACGTACTTGCCACACTCGTCTCTTCCCGTCGTCTGGACAAAATTGTGCTCGCAAACTGAATCCGATTCCGAACTGATCTGTGTGGGCACATCTTCCACCTCCCAAAATTTGGTGAGGAGCTGATCCAGTGAGTCACCGAAGCTACAGGCAACTCGTGTGGAAAAAACGGACACGCTGCGGGGGTTGGCTGGAGATAATGGGCCTGTCAGCACCTATCCAAAAATGGTCTCCTGACCGAGAAGCGGCGGCACAACGGCCCCCCACTTAAACATCCCGCCCCCGATGCAATCACTCGGGTTGCAACAGCTCCCTCGTCGCTACGGTTGGTGACAGGCTCCGGACACGACCCATTCAAAAACGGTGCTCTGGGCCACCGGCAGCCCGTTGTGGAAGTGGGCACACACCGCCACGCTCAGCTCTCGAGACGGCGTACGAACGCGCACGTGAGGCTCAATTTTGAAAACGACCTCCAGCCGAACGCTATCATCCGTTTTGGAACCCACGGTGGCCGAATAAACTTGTTCGTCCCCCACGCTGGTAGTGGGCATACGGAAACACGCCGCTAGCGATGCGTCGATGCAGCTCGAGGGCGTATACGGGCCGCTGAAGCCTGCCGGCCAGTGGCGGAAGAACGCCGAGGAGCGCCGCGAAGTTGATGGCCGTGGATCGGCTTGTAGGCGCCGGAAAGTGGCGGACGAAGGCCGAGAAGCAACCGAACCGCGCCAGGAGTTGGCGGACGACGGCCGAGCGCCAGCTGAGACCCTCCGTGTACTGTCGCCCGCGTTCCGTGACCGGTGCTCCTCTTGACGCGGCTGGCGCCGAGTCCGCGGCTTCGTCACGAGGTGCAGCAGCGAGTGGTGATCCTGACCACACGTTCTACAACAGTCCCCACGCCGACACGATCCGTCGGAGTGCTCGTGAGCCAGGCAGCTGGAGCAATACCAGTTCACGAGAACCGCCCGGAGCCGCTTCTCGGCACTGAGACGTAGAAAGCGCCGACATTTCTTCAAAGGATGGATCCCACTGCAGACTCGGCATCGGTAGGACTGTGTACCTCGAGTACATCTGCTCTCCAGTGACTGGGCGCTGCGTGGACGTGGCGACATCGTGCTGAATATGACTGGCGGAAATATGATGAAGAAAGAATTTCGATTTGGAACTACGGGCAGAGCTACGAGACAGCACAATGGACAGAAACAAAATACGTTGCAGCCGAGTATGCTTGTGGTCTACCCAAATTTGCCGATACATCTTCTCGATGTCGGCGTTGAAGACAAACCTAAAGTATCGCCACTTTAGGATTTGAATCGTCAGGTCGGATTGTAAGACAGGGCTCGCGTAAATAATGTCGTTCAGAATGGTCCCGTTTGCGGACGGGCTCGAAGCATTGAAGACTACCCGCACCTTGGTGGTCGTGCTTTCGGGCTTGAAGACAGCATGATGTGGAAGATAGTAGGTAGCGGAACTGCTGGGAGAGACCTCGGTCATGTGGCCTAAGTCGATGTATTCCTGAATTACCGAGTTATAGCGGGCCTTAAGGGGCTGATCCCTCTTCAGGCGCTGCTCATTATGCAGGAACTGAGCAAAAGCAAAAGACCTTGAAGCCGATAGCTCGGAACCCTTCTGCTCGGGGTCGCGTAAGGGGAGCGTCACAACGTACTTGCCACACTCGTCTCTTCCCGTCGTCTGGACAAAATTGTGCTCGCAAACTGAATCCGATTCCGAACTGATCTGTGTGGGCACATCTTCCACCTCCCAAAATTTGGTGAGGAGCTGATCCAGTGAGTCACCGAAGCTACAGGCAACTCGTGTGGAAAAAATGGACACGCTGCGGGGGTTGGCTGGAGATAATGGGCCTGTCAGCACCTATCCAAAAATGGTCTCCTGACCGAGAAGCGACCCGCAGATGTTAGCCCTGGTATTTCCGAGGAGAATGGACGAAAGAATGTCAGCTCCTATTAACACATCGACTTGGGAGCTATCAAAGAAGTTGGGGTCCGCCAGGGGAATGTCGGGCAGCCCTTGACACGATCTCGCGGAATCCGATATGATGGCAGATTTCTTGCCAACTGCGGAAGAACGTAAGCCGCAGTCCCTAATTGTACCCCGGATCTAGACGGCGACCGAATAGAGAAATGGCACAATTTAGTAGACTTCGCCGAAATGGTCTGATTAAGACCGGACACTTGGGCTTGAATTGTCTTGAAGGGAAGCTTGACAAGGTTGAACAGTCGTTCCGTTATGAAAGTCGCTTCGGACCCTTAGTCTATCAGTGCTCGTGCCTCGAAGCTGCATATCTCCATTTTCCATTTTCCATTTTTAGGAACCGCGGACATAAGCGAATAGGGTGGTTCTCCCTCGAACAGAGATCGCAGCCCTTTTGGCCCGGAACCACTTGAGTCTCGTATGAATTGAGCCTCCGAGCAGGGGCAGTAGGAAGTCCCGACCTTGGCGGAAATTGCCCGGAGCCACTGGGCCTGACGTCGTCGATGGCCTCCAGAGTGCGATGGCGCTCTGTCAGGAAGTTATCTAATTCCTTCCATGTTGGAATCTCGGCCTTATTATGTACGGATTGCTCCCACATAGAAAGTGTGACTTTGGAGAGCTTTGAGGAAATCATAAATACCAGGAGACAGCCCCAAGCCTCAACATTGATGGCGGACATTTCCTAAGCTGTCAGACAACTTTGAATGGTGGCTTGCAGCTCCCTCAGCGCAACCCCCGACTCTTAAGAAATAGCGTGGAGGTTGAAAAGGATCTTCAACTGGCTATTGACCAATAGCCGCCGGTTCCCAAAACGGTGTGTGAGGCTTTGCCACGCTGCGACAAACCCCTCATGGGTAAGCGGAGCCTTAGAATCAATGGCATGTGCGTCAACACTTGTTTTGGACAGCAAGTGGAACAACTTCTCTACCGGGGTGAGCCGCGAGTTTTGGATGTAAATGGCCGTAAACAAGTCTCTGAAGGTGGGCCGCCGAAGATAATCACCCGCAAAGACCTCGGTATCCACTGAAGGTAACCGGCACCCTGTAGACGCGGGCGTGTGGACATTGACGGAAGCCTGAGTGGATTGGGAGGCAATTTTCTCCCGAAGCTGTGCAATACACCTCGAATAGACGGAGTAACATTAGCTGTACGTCGATTCCAGCACTGTTGAGGTGGCCGCATTGTCGTCGGACACGGCTAGCAAATCGGAGCAGCTCTCATGGCACATCTCCACCTTCACCCAGAGTGCCCGAAATTGGTCCCGATGGACTTCGCACATGTATTGGGAGCCTATTTTCGCCCGGGGCATTTATGTTAGCCTCAAATTGGCTAATTCGGTCTGTTGTCGACCGCACTTGGAGCCATTTTCACAACGGAGCGAGTCTGCCACGTGAAGGACCGGGGATTGTATTGACGGCCTGGCCTTTCACTTGCATATGTAGGCACAGTGGAGCGTTGATAAGTGGACAGTATAACTGGGGGAACAGAAAGCAATGTGGTGTAAAAAAAATGACACTGATTGGAAAAAAAATATTACGCCAGCGGCGGACTGTTCGGTGAATTTGGTAATTTTCGGAACTAATTCACACCGTCTGGCCAATATTAATTATGCCTTCTTTTTGTCACCACACAATTTCACTGTTCACTTGGTAAATTTTTCACGGATTAATTGCACCAAAAAATATGTATGTTTGTATGTATGTATATTGGATGCACATATGTCTCGACCGTTGGCAAGCGAATAGCGGAAAAGCAAATAGCAGAGAGGCCGAAAACGGTGAGGAATATGGTGAAGCACACAAAAAGGAGACGGATGAAAAAATTTGCACAATTTGAAGACGAAGAAGAGTAGAAAATCTCAAACTGCCGTTGTGTCGGAAAACTCGTGAACGAAAGTGAGAACGAAATTCAATATTCGGACCACTGCTGAAGTCCGGCAGAGAGACGGAGACCGAAAAATGTCGTACTTATCTTTTGGCGGAACACTGCCGGGAACTGCTGGTAGAAAAAACATCCAAAATATCCTTCTCGAAGGACCAAATTTGGGGGGCGATGTTACCGCAAAAAGATTCCAGTGGTTGTGGAAAAGAAGAAGTCGGGGGCGTCGTAGTGTAGGGCCGTCAGCTTTATTCTGCTGCATACATGGAACTAAAAAATAACCTAGCTTAACATAAGAAATAGCCGCTACCGCCAGAGCGGACGATCGCCGACGGCCGACCGCTGCAATTGAACTCCGAGTTATCGGAGTTATATCGATGCTTAAAGTGACCGTGTAGTCAGCCTACTACAAAGTGTCTATATATTGTCTAAGAAAATTAGTCAATCATTATCGTACACCCGCTTAAGGCTAATCAGGGCTTTTTTTTCGCGACTCCCGTTGCTTAACGTGCAACCCACCTCCCGCCCAACCGACCGAGGGGCGCTGCCGTCTATCGTACGGCTCGGAACACAGGGAAAGTACCGAGTGGAATATTAAATAAATAAATTAATTAAATATGAGCTAAGTGGTTTAGTAAGACGATTTTTATGTTAGTAGAAGAAGTATTGGATATAATGTTGTAGAGGGTATTGTAACTCGAACATAATACCCTAAATGGTTCATGAAGGGCAAAGTTCGAGCTGCAATGTCTCAAGGATAAGGGAATATAGTTTCTAGTGGGTCTAGCTGGCACATTGATGTTTAAGCGACCTATTAGAGCTTGACTATCAATGTCCCCACTAATAAGATTGTTAATAAAAACAACGCCAAGCATTGTCCTACGGTTAGCAAGGGTTGGTAAGTTTATTAGTAATAGTCTGCTTTTATAGGAGGGAAGATGTAAGTTTGCATCCCAATTTTGGCCACGAAGAGCAAATAAGAGAAAGCTTTTTTGAATTGATTCTATACGGTCTTGGTGGACCGCGTACTGGGGGTTCCAGACGCAAGATCCATACTCTAAGATCGGACGAACGAGAGAGATAAATAAAGTTTTGGTTACGTAAGGGTCATTAAATTCTTTCGACCATCTTTTTATAAAACCTAACACACCTCTGGCTTTGTTAACCATGGAAAAAATGTGGTCGGAAAATGTAAGTTTGGCATCCAATAGGACACCTAAGTCGTCTACAAGCTTAAGTCTATCTAGGGTTACACCACAAAGTGTATAAGTGGATATTAACGGCTTAGAGCGACTGAAGGTCATTACTTTACACTTAGAGCCGTTAAGATTTAGTAAGTTTGCAGACCACCAAAATTGAAAGTTGTTAAGGTCAGATTGTAGTTATCTCTGGTAGCACGCATCCTTATATTGAATACAAAGTTTCACATCATCTGCGTACATTAAAATAAAAGAATTTGTTAAAGCGATTGGAAGGTCATTTATGAATAATGTGAAAAATAGCGGACCTAAATGGCTTCCCTGAGGGACACCGGATGAAGCATAAATCGGACCAGACAAGACATCTTTAAATAAAACACGTTGCGTTCTACCAGTCAGATAACTTTCAACCCACTTAAGAAGATCGCATGGGAATCCGATTAAGTCAAGTTTATGAACTAAAAGTGAGTGATTTACAGAGTCAAATGCTTTACTAAAGTCAGTGTAGATGACATCTGTCTGAAGACTTTTTCGGAACCCAGTAATGACATAAGAGGTAAATTCAAGCAAGTTTGTAGTTGTAGACCGTCGAGCCATAAAACCATGTTGATATGGAGATATTATTGATCTACACTGGTGTTGCAAATGGGGCACAATAATTTTCTCAAAGAGTTTAGGAATTGCTGATAATTTAGAGATACCTCTATAATTACCAGCATCCGAAGTTTTCCCTTTCTTGTGTAAAGGAATGATGAAAGATTCCTTCCAAATAGGCGGAAACGTAGTCGTTTCAAGCGATAGGTTAAACAGTTTGAGAAGAGGATTGCTAATGGAAGACGCGCAGTACCTAAGCACACAGCCGGGAACGCCGTCGGGGCCCGGAGAGTAGGTCGGCTTAATACTCTGAAGATCCTTAAGAATACCACTCTTAGATAGAAAAGGTCGCGTGACGAGGTTCGATTGTGGAACACCGTAGACATAAGGCTGCCTAGCGGTTGTCGAAGGTGAATATGTGGTTTGAAAAAACTTGGCGAACATATCGGCTAATGCCTGATCAGTTCTCGCCGTTGAGTTTTCCAACGTTAGTGCTGAAGGAAACGTTTTAGGTCTACGCTTAGTCTTAACGAAATTATAAAACTGTTTCGGATCCTGTGTAAATTGGGTCCTACAACGAGCTAAATAATTTTTATAACACTGAGCGTTAAGCACGGTAAAATTTGACCGAGCAATTAAGTATTGAGAGTAACTAAGCGGAGTTCTAGTTTTTAAGTATTTCTTCTGAAGCCTGAACTTTATATTTTTTAAGGTGCTTAAGCCCTTGGTATACCAAGGAGGGTTATCCGTTCTGGACGGGTATCTCATCGGAACACATATATCAAAAATTAGGTTTAATGCATGGTAGAATATGTTTAAAGCTGAAGTCATATCATTGCATGCGTAGAGATCGGACCAGTCAAAATCAGAGATAAGAATATTAAGTTTAAGAAAGTCTGACATGCTAAAACATCTAACCTTTTTGACAGCCCTAGTAGGCTCAGTCGTTTGGAGTGGTCCTACATCGATCGCCAGCTCCAGAGTAGGATGATAAAGATCTTCAGGGCGTGTAAGTGGTGGAACCCTAGATATACGAGGTGTGTTCAAAAAGTAAGGTGACTCTTCAAATTTCGCGAATTTCAAATTTTTCGATTATCGAAACCTTTTAGAAGTTATACGAGGTGTGTTCAAAAAGTAAGGTGACTTTTCAAATTTCAAATTTTTCAAATTTTTCGATTATCTTCAGTTTTGGGAACAAGAAAAAGTCACATGGGGCCAAATCCGGTGAATATGGTGGCTGAGGCATTATTGTGGTGTTGTTTTTGGCCAAAAAATCCAAATCCTTTGATCCATATTTTTCGATAGCAAAAAATCGCCGATAAAAAACTCGCAAAATAACTTGTAACTTTACGCCTATCACAACCAAACAAAAGAGGATGTTCCATTGAAACTTGGTACAGATGTTAGGGAAGAGTGTACCAATATAACAAAACAAAAAAATCGATAATCGAAAAATTTGAAATTCGCGAAATTTGAAGAGTCACCTTACTTTTTGAACACACCTCGTATATACGGAGTCCGAATCTGAGATAAAGCATAGATCGAGTAACCGACCTAAAGAGTTTTTAACATGGTTAATTTGTTCCAGGGTCATGTCTAACATACCTGCAATAAAATCATTATGTGAGGAAGGTGTTAAAGCTAAACTATTTTCCTTTTTTGACCAGTTAATTTGTGGTATGTTAAAATCACCCAGAACCACTAACTGATCCACATCTGATAATAACGTAAAAACGGACTGTATGGCCGCCAGGTGCAACTCATACGTGGTCGGACTTGGGAGGGATGTAAGAACATGTAATAAATAAAAACCTACCAGGAAGCGCAAGTTTAACACAAATGAATTCGATATCGCCGAATTGAAGGTTAATCTCCTCGGATACAAGTTTAGAGTCGACAGAAATTAACACTCCACCCCCGAATCCGAGTGATCGATCAAGCCTGTATATTACATACCTACTCTGAAAAATTTCAGAGCTAAGAATTTCCGAAACCAGCAATGTTTCGGTAAAAACAATTATTTGGGATGCAAAAGAAAAGCTCTCAGAAAACAAAGTAGGAAGCTTAGTACGCAACCCCCTGTGTTCTGATAGGAAAGAATGACAGACGATGTTAGTTTTTTGCGAGGGTTTGCTCAATGGCTTTTGTTTGGGGAAGTTTTACCGCCGCAGGTCGATAAATTATCTTTTTTTTATGTCCCGGTCGATGTTCTTGGACGAAAATGTGTTCCGGCCAGAACTTGGTTGAGCACATTTTGTCAAATTCCACCGAGGGGACGCGAATCTTAAATGATGATACTATTCTGTTATAATGATATTTAAATTTAGTTATGTTATCCACCTTAATGTCGTCTTTCGTTCTGGCTTGTATGTATGCCAATAAGTCTGACTCAGACGTATCCTCGGAAAGCCGGGAAACAAATATATGTTTCTCAGGTGGGATTACCTTTAGGGGCTTTGGTGTAGCAGGTTCTGATCCTGCACCGCCAGTGCGCGCCGGTAGTCCGGGCACGAAATTCCCCTGCAGTGTATCGGGTGGGTTGATGTTAATGGAGATTGGCTCTGTAGGAGCCAGGAGCCTTGAAGCAGACAAACTATCTAACGATTTCCTACCATCATGTCCAGAAAATTCGGATGCCGACTTTTTCGTACTCACCGGAGTGTTGGCCAAAGGCGTTCCAAACAGCTGCGGCGACACTTCAGTGTTCTGAAGGTAAGAAGTGCGAGCGAGAAGGGAACTAGTGATCTGCGGCACACAAGGGTTTGATTTTTTACGCTTTGGAGACTTTGGAATTGGGTGTCCAGCGCCGTGAGCAAATCGCTGGCTTTACGAAAAGCGCCGAGCACCTCACGAAAACCATTTTTTGTCTGCCGCATAAAAGATCTAATTTCCCTTTGAGTCCCCCGACAACTTTCACAGCAATAATGTAAGCCGGAATCGCCTCGGGCCAAAACATCCGATACGGTGGCACGGAAATTGGCACATTTGGCATGAACCATATTATCACAAAGCCAACACAAAACGCTCGGCTGGTTAGTTGTAATTATTTTGTTACAAGATTTTAAGTAGCAGACAATTTCAGACATAATGATTTATAATTATTATTTTTAAGCACTATTTAATCGAAAAAATAATTTAAGTAAATTGAGAGTTTAAACAAAAGAAACAAAAGCTACACAGTTTAGTTCACTGCGCGGAAGGCAAACGGCAGAAGGTTTTATTTATACAAAGAAATTCGTATCGGTTTAAGCGTATATTCGGAAACAGCCAACAAAGTTAACGAGAGTAGAAAAAAACACGTCCGTTCGCTTCGGAAGAGAATCTTCTTCTTTGGGATAATTAGCCGCAGTGACTTGGAATGCCCTGACTGTGCGTAAAGCATCTCCATCTAGACACGATATTAGATGATTACATTTTTAAATATCGTTCAGTTTCATCTTTGTCTAAAAATATTTCGAAAAGACTTAGTAAAATCAGCAATGATTTTGCCATTACGGCGTCGTTTTTCCATTTCCTCGCGGGACAAATCCTTTGTGTTTCTTGCTTTAATTCGATTTTTAATTGTCGAAGCATTTTCTATATGCGAATTTCAAATTTCTAATTCAATTTGATTTAGTAAGATTCCAGCCTCTTGTAAATATTGCTGCATTAGCTATATTCTTCTCATTATTCCATCTCGTTTATTTAAAGGGCTTCGATTTCTTTGGAAGTCATGGAATATTATTTATTTAAATTTGTTTTGAAATCGAAGAGCTTAATACCAAAATAATGCAGAACTTTTTTTATAACAGGTAAAAGGAAGCAAGTAGCTTTTAATACGCAGTACGTTCGAAAATCGCATAATCAGCCGAAACGGCGATGACAACTGGCCACCTCGCAGCTGCGATTTGACCTCGTTGAACCTCGTTTGAAGTGGGGTAGCGTCAAGGATAAGTGTTACGCCTACCACCCAGAGACGTTTGACGACCTAAAGCACGAGATTGAAGTCGCCATTAGGGCTATTCAGGGCCATACCATCTAAAATGTGTTTAAAAATTGGCCATATGAACGAGCTGGTGTTTCATGCATAAACCGCAATGTTGAGGCTATCCAATAAAAAAAAAAAATTTTTTTTAATTTATACTCGTTGTTTTTTATAGCGATTTTAAAAAGCATTTCTTTCGTGGCCCCCTTTATAAAAGCTACAGAGTTCAGATTAGAAAGACTTATTTTTCAGTGTTTACCACAGCTCGAAGTGTTATTTTTATGCAGCTTGGCTCACTATAACGTCCACAAACTGCGAAAAACGATGGCGTCCATATATTAAAATTTATGTCTTCGTTCGACTTTGTATATATCTATCGATTAACCAAAGAAAATGGGCTCTGACATCACCATAAGTTACTCAACATGCTTTTTCTGACAAAAGATAGCGCTTTGTCTTTTTCCACTAGCAAAATAAATATTTTAAAAGCGTATAAAACAGTAACACGTATCTTATAGCCGAGGGCCGCGTTTATATCGATTCTTTTTGTTTATTACGGCACTAATTCGCCGCACAAGAACAACACCAACCCCAACGCTTGCCTTCTCCTGAGAGGTCGAATGAACTGACCGCGCTGTCGGGGCGAGAGACCGTATGTATTCGGCTGGCGGCTTTCTCTTTTATATATGACGACACTAGCGGAAAATGATGCACTGGCTGATATAAGCGTGATGCAAAATGAAAAAAAATAATGCTAAGACTTGGGAAAATGGCGGACAAACACGGTAAATTTGAAAAAGAAAATTAGCTTTGTACTAAAAAATCACTTTTCCGGCCTCACTACAACAATTTGGGAAATTAAATTTCGGGACAGCACCAGCTAGCCCCAGAATCCCCAGGGCGGAGTTCTCCCAATGTCCCACAGTTCCCCAACACTAATCATCTATAATCATCGAAGTCTCACTACACACTTCTACACTCATCTCTAACACAATACGCAAAACAAAGATAATCTCACAACTTGTCGACAATATGACGGAAACGTGGCATTAGATCTGGCCGCCCCAGCGCACCCACACTTCCTGTGGTGCCCCAAGTAATGCGAGGGAGGCACCACCCATCATATACAGCCGGAATCCCTTCCAGGCGGTCTACGACCGGCCCATCTCGCCCAACATCTATACTACTCACACCATTTTCATTTTTAAACTTACTTTTAATAAGTACAATATCTTGCCTTACAGATATCTAAACGGATGTTTCCTTAAATAAGGGTTCCCTCAAACGTACCTCTGTGCTGATAATTTAAGGTTGGGGTCACAGTGGTAGCGCCGGGAAAGGTCACGGCGGTCTAGTCGCCGCGGACACTAAACTCCGTGCAGGCGGGATTACTAATACTGCACCTTTAAAGGTCACCTAATACTGAGGAGCTCCAAGCGAAAAGAAAGGACGTACTTGACATTACTTTAGGCAAGTGCCTCGACTAAAGTAATGTCAAGTCCTAACTTCTCGGGATCCCCACGACCTATTTTTCGCAAAGTGACGAAGGGGCGAAAAAAGGACTGCTCATCTAAATCCGTATCTCTGACAAGAGTTACACAAACAGATTTGATATTCTCAAAATATAACATAATACTAAGTTTTGTTTAAGGTTTTTTTTTATATATCTTTGTCTGCCGAAACTCCATGGGGGTTAGTTGCAAAAAAAATCTGGCTCTCACCGGCTTTGAAAAAAATGGCGGGTGGTCGTCTCTGTACTTCACACTAGCGTGGATAAATGAGACCACGGTGTCCCACACTTGAGACTCACCAACGTACTCCGGTAGTGGCGGGATTGCGGGTCTGTTGAGGGCTATTGCCGCTGAAATAGTAGGCTCCAAGTGACTTGCAGGAACGGGTTCCGCCGAGGTTACGGCCGAAGAAAAATGTTGCCGGGGCCCTTTTGACGGATCCCCGGATGTTCTGAGGAACAACACCGTGATCGAAAAAAAGGTTTTTATCAGTGACACTAACTCACTTTTTAAAAATCTGTGACGAGAGCGCGGTTTCACATTGATCGTCCAGATCCGCAATATGGCAGCTACTGACTATTGGTTTAGCTTACATACAGTGTTTCGTCAATTTCTATCTTTCTTTTTAATTTGGGTCATTGGACGATCCAGACCCGGTTAAGAGAATCACCTTGGCGAACCGGGATTCTTTTAAATACCTAGATCGCTCAATGACCAACAAAATAGGGCTCCATACGTTCTGCATGCCTAACCTATCGATAACTCCCACCTACTTACAGCCGGTTCAAACTTGAAATGCAACACCACCCAAGGATTTTGAGCTTGCTTGGGGATCAGCTTGCAGTTCCGTACGGTGCCCAACGCGGGGCCCTCACTTGCCACATTCCTTGCTCTTTGCTCCACATTCCTTGCTCCTTCCTTGTTTGATCTTCCTCCCAGATCATGCCCGGATATCTTTAGCGTGATAAACTCGGAGCTGGCGTGTTTGCAAGTTCGTAGGCATCGTTGCCGACGGCTTTCACCACTCGAGCCTTAAAAAATTTCTTGGCGAACTTGGCGTTGGAGGACTTGCCAAAGTCACTGAAGACAAGGTTGCGTTGGTTGACCTGACTTGCCCAAGAAGTTTCGAGCCCGTTGATCATACCGCTGGCGGCTTCGCTCGTATGCTGTTTCCCGATTCTTTCGGACCTTTTCTTGGATGACCCGGAGTTTATCTGCAGTCTTTATCCCTGCCATTTCATGGTTACATAAGGACTTTGGCTTCCTCGCTAACCTATAGTTGGCGCCGTTCTGGAACATGTCGTGTCCCGATACGTTGAGTGAATCGCGTTTCGGAGCGCTACCTTAATCGCCGGGAGGTATCCAATTCGCTGGAGAAACTTTCTTGAAGATGAGACCATCCTCGATCTTCAAGTCCGGTAAGTGTTCCAAATTACCCTCCACAATCTTCACTAATCCGAGGTAATCTTCTCCAGCAAACTCGGTGGTTTCGAAACCCAACAACTCCGTCGGATCCAACACTAGCTCCTCCACAGACCGTGAAAGGGTGTCTGCCACGACGTTCTCACTTACTTTCCTGTGCTCGGTGTTGAAGTGGAATCCTTGAAGCTGCACTGACCACCTCGCCAACCGTCCCGACAGATCCTTCATGGACATGGGCCACTTCAAACTGGCATGGTCGGCGATGCAGGTGAATAGCATCCCTTCGACGTAAGGCCTGAACTTGCGGATGGCCATGAGCGCTGCAAGGCACTCTTTCTCAGTTACGCTGTAGTTAACATGATGCTTATTCATCTTTGCCGATAAAAAGCCAATTGGCTGCTCTTGCCCGTCGTCGTCTGGCTGGAAAAGCACCGTTCCGACTCCGAAATGTGACGCATCACACTGAATGAAGGAACGCCTCTTGAAGTCCGCATGTACCAGGACTAGTTCAGCCGTCAATGCCATCTTCAAGGGCTCTACGGCCTCTGGACTCAGTGAAAACTTTGAGTTTCCCGCTTCTTTCAGCGATTCCCGAGAAACGATCTCACCTCCTTCATTGACCTGGGCTCCGGTGTCATCCTGATTTCGGCTACTCGTCCTGGATCCATCCGTAGACGACCTCCACCAACGATAAACCCCAAGTAAGTCAATGACTTAAAACAAAACTTGGACTTACTCATGCCGATGGTTAAACCCGCTGCTTTCAGGCATTCTGCGACTTGACGGAGGTACCTAAAGTGGGTCTGAATATCTGATCAACAGATCATCTAAGTAGTCAAAGACGTTAGAGCGGATCTCAGTTGGGATCACTCGGTCCATTAGCCTCACCAACCGCTAGGTCGCGTTTCAAAGTCTGAATGGCATCACCCGGACTTGGTAGAGAGGGTGACCAGGAACCGTAAAGTTCCTTGCTTTTTAGGTCCAACTCGATCTGCCAGAATGCGAACTTCAAATCCACGCTGGAAATGTAAAAGTTTGATCGAGAATGCCGTCGATACCAGGCAGCGGGTAAGCGTATTTGATAATCAGATCATTTAATTTTCGGGCGTCTAAGCAGAACCGATCCTTTCCATGTTTCGACACTACGGTTGTCCAGTTGCTCCACGGGCTCTTGCTCTCCGAGAGCTAGCATCTTGCCCACCTCATCTTCGTCTACCTTCTGCTTCCCGGGTGACACGGGATACGGTCGATCCTTGAAAACCTTGGCTCCCTCAATCTGCTCGATTTGTGTGTTTCCAGATTGGTCCTTCCCAGGCCATCCACGTCCCTAGCTTGGATTTCGTCTGCCTTCTTCACGCTACCCGGGTCACCGTGGCCTATCACGGCCGGAGCCAAGCCAAACGCTCACCGGAAATTCATGTATTTTCCATCCTTTCTTCATAGGATAAGTTTCTTAACATTGAATTAAAGCTATCCTTCTGAATTACACATTTCTCTGTACTTAAGTTAAGGTCCACTTCCTCATGGAACTCTTCTCTGGGCACATCTTTAACTCCTTCGGATTGCCCAGCCAAACGTTTTCTGAGCGGCTTTCCGCACTAAAGGCTGAAAAGGCTGCGCTGCGTCGACGGACAACGGTACGGACGGTACCCATGATCCGAGACTCCTCCATGCTGATCGTCTTCTGTCTCCGAATGCACGGCTTCGCTCACCCAGGGTGTATCGCCGAGATCACCTTGCGCGTCCACGTCGTCCGAAGTTTTGTTCGACCTCCATGCACTCGTCCCACACCTCGTCCACCGTGAGTAGGTCCATGGCATAGACGAACCTGGCGATGCCTTCTCTTAAGCCCTTTTTTCAGACGAGAGGCCAGCTGCTGCATCACGTGGATATAATCCTCGGCTTGGCATCCTCGGATCCGGTCCATGAGCGAGGTGCGCAACTGGTACAAACGATCCACCCTGCTATGACGCACGTGGCCCCAGTAACATTATCTGGCGCGTACCTTGAGCAGCACGTGAAAGTGCCTGAGCAACTCCGTCCACGGGCATTGGTACTGCCTCTGCAGAAACTCCAGTCGGAACACGAAGTACTCTACCGAGCTGCGATCGTCCTCGCCGTCGAAGGATACTCCCCACAGATCTATCCGGACCACGTTGGCATATAGACGAGATTCCTCTCGGAAGTCGACCGCTCGGCGGTCCTTGGCGTTTCACCAAGGAACGAATCCTGCCCTGCTGCTGTCGAAGCCAGGAGAATCCCACGTCCTTCTAGGCGGCTTCGGTGGAATGGTTAGCGGTGGTGGCCTTTGTTCGCCGGCAGTTGCCGACCGATGGTCTTTGGGGACTGCTCCTCGAGGATCCTGTTCTGGAAACTGCGAAGCTGGCGTCCCCGTCCGCTGCTGACCCTGATCCGGATAGTCTCCCTATGGAAGCCGGGGCCGTTGACTAGCGGGCCGTAACACCTCGTTCATCAGCTTCATCATTTCCAGAAAACCCTCCCGGATCTCGTCGCGTACAGCCAGGCTGATGCCGGATTCCTGGGCCACCGTAGGGTGGGTCTACGCTGTCTGGGCCAAGGCGACGTTAATGGCCGGCCAGACAGCCGAATGCCCCTCCGGAGCGCGGAAGCTGTCTTTGCGGTCTTCCATTTGCAGTAGTTTGTCTGCCGCCGAGCCAATCCCTTTGAAGTCCGTCTTCGGGGGAGATTCCTGGTTCATTCTGAACTCTTGTTCCGGCATCTCTCTCAGACGGTTTTGCGGAGTCCTATCCATCAATATACGCGGTGGTCCACCACCGGCAGCGCCCTCGTCCTCCAAGGATCATAGAGCTTCGTCGTCCCCGGCTAAGGGATCCGCAGATCGAAGCCCATACCCGTGCTTCTTCACTACGTTGCTACCTTTCGGCCACCTAAAAGAAAACACCTAAAAAACTAACTAAGCACGCCAAAATTGATTCACAGGTCAAGGTGATCGTGCATCTCGTGTTCTTCTTAAAACCGAGATGACACATCAAACACACCCACGAAACCAAAACAAAGGATCAACTTCTACTATTACAACAGAAATCTATACAAAACAAATTAAATTAAATAAATAACAAACTAAACCCTACCTAATTGATTAAAGTTTTTAATTTCATATTTAATGACAGTTGAGTTGGGGATGCAGATCTCAGGTCACCGCTGCATCTGCGATCTGTGACCAGGAGCAATTAGCCTTAAAACTGGGCAAGCCTCCAGTCCTGCTCAAAACCCTATTTTACCCTCTTAATTTCCCACCACACGACTTCCTTGGCAGTTGCTAGCAACTTCCTTTTGCCTTGCAAGTAACCGGTCGTGGAGACTAAGAGGAAAGGAAAAAGGTGAAATTGTGAGACGCTGCCGACCCGACAATTTATATTTTTATACCCGTTACTCGTAGAGAAAAGGGTTTACTAGATTTGTTGAAAAGTATGTAACAGACAGAAGAAAGCGTTTCTGACCCTATAAAGTTTATATATTCTTGATCAGGATCAATAGCGAAGTCGATTAAGCCATGTCCGTCTGTCCGTCTGTCCGTCCGTCCGGACGGAGATCTCAGGAACAACAAGAGGAAACGCTATAGTCGAGTGCCGCGACTATAAGATACCCGTTACTGTTTTACAAAATTTTAAAATATTATTTTGCTAGTGGAAATTCACAATGCGCCACCTATTGTCAGAGGAAGTATGTTGAGTATCCTTATAGTGACGTCACTGCCCATGTAAAGCCTTATAACCTTAATTTCTTTATAAATGGCGAAATAATGTTCAGATTTGAAAAATCTTTAGTAAATCGATAGATATTAACAGAAATAAGTTACACAAGGTCAAACGAAGGGATTCATAATAATATTATAGACGCCACAGTTTTCCGCGGCTTGTGGGCGTTAGAGTGGGCGTGGCCTAATGAAAACTCGTGGCAAGTTACAGTGGCATCTTTACATACGTATTCTTAAGCACAACTTTGTAGCTCTTATAGTTCCGAGATTTTTGCATTTTTTCGGTTTTTCGGGTTTTCTGGGCGTTAGAGTTGGCGTGGCTTGATCGGAAAAAAAAACTCGCATTGGGAGCAGCATAGAAACTTACAAGCTTAATCCGAACTTTCTATCTCTTATAGTTACCGAGATATCAGCTTTTCTAGAAAATCCGAAAACCGTCTTTTGAGCCTTGTGGGCGTATGGGTGGGTGTGGCCGGATAGTATTACCACTATAAGATGCGCTGCCATCAAAATATTATACTTTCTGAATTTCAACTTTCTAACTGCAATATTTCTTGAAATTTCAGCAATTTTAGTTTTTTGCGATTTGTGGGCGTCAAAGTGGGCGTGGCAGGATGCTGTAATAAACTTGCACTGTCCTGGGACCTCAAGAATCTTCATGCTTAATCTCAACTTTGTATCTGCTATAGTTCCTAAGATGTCAGCGTTTATACAGACGGACATGGCTCAATCGACTTCGCTATTGATCCTAATTAAGAATATATATACTTTATAGGGTCGCAAAAGCTTCCTTCTATCTCTTAAATACTTTTCAACGAATCTAGTATACCCTTTTACTCTACGCGTAACGGGTATAAAAACAGATACAAAGTTGAGATTAAGCATGAAGATTCTTGAGATCCCTGAACAACGCAAATTTATTTCAGCATCCTAGCACGCCCACTCTAACGTGCACAAATCACGAAAAACTAAAATCGCTCCAATCTCTATAAGAGCTAGAAAGTTGAAATTCAGTATATATAATCTTGGAATGCCAGCGCATCTTATGGTGGTATCATCCGGCCACACCCACCCATATGCCCACTAACGCAAAAGACGATTTTCGCATTTTCTAGAAAAGCTGATATCTCGGTAACTATAAGTGATAAAAAGTTCGGTTCGGCATGTAGGTTTTTATAATACTCCTTATGCGAATTGTTTTTTTCGATCAGCCCAAGCCCACTCTTACACTTGCAAAACCCGAAAAACCGAAAAAATGCAATCTCGGGAAATAGAGGAGCTAGAAAGTTGTGCTTAAGAATACGTATTTAAAATATGCCACTGCAACTTCCCCTAGTTTTCATCCGGTCACGCCCACTCTAACTCCCACAAACCTCGGAAAACTGTGGCGTCCATAATATTATAGAGTATGTTTTCGTTTGACCTTGTATAACTTATTTCTGTTCATATCTATCGATTTACTAAAGATTTTTCAGATCGGAACATTATTTCGTTATTTATGAAGAAATTTAAGTTATAAGGCCTCACATGGGTAGTGACGTCACTATCAGTTACTCAACATGCTTTCTCCAACAATAGGTGGCGCTTGGGGAATTTCAACTAGCAAAATTAAACAGTAAACAGTAAAACAGTAAAGGGTATCTTACAGTCGCTGCACTCGACCATAATGTTACGGAACTGCCAAGATGTATAATCTTTTCGGGACAGCACCGGCTAGCCCCAGAAACCACAGGGCGGAGTCCTCCCAATGTCCCACAGTTCCCCAACACTAATCATCGATAATCATCGAAGTCTCACTACACACTTCTACACTCATCTCTAACACAATTCGCAAAACAAAGATAATCTCACAACTTGTCGACAATATGACGGAAACGTGGCATTAGATCTGGCTGCCCCAGCGCACCCACACTTCCTGTGGTGCCCCAAGTAATGCGAGGGAGGCACCACCCATCATATACAGCCGGAATCCCTTCCAGGCGGTCTACGACCGGCCCATCTCGCCCAACACCTATACTACTCACACCATTTTTATTTTTGAACTAACATTTAATGAGTTCAATATCTTGCCTTACAGGTATCTAAACGGATGTTTCTTCAAATAAGGGTTCCCTCAAAAGTACCATTGTGCTGATAATTTAAGATTGGGGTCACAGTGGTAGCGCCGGGAAAGGTCAGGGCGCTCTAGTCGCCGCGGAAACTAAACTCCGTGCGGGCGGGATTACTAATACTGCACCTTTAAAGGTCACCTAATACTGAGGAGCTCCAAGCGAAAAGAAAGGACGTACTTGACATTACTTTAGGCAAGTGCCTCGACTAAAGTAATGTCAAGTCCTAACTTCTCGGGATCCCCACGACCTATTTTTCGCAAAGTGACTAAGGGGCGAGAAAAGGACTGCTCATCTAAATCCGCATCTCTGACAAGAGTTACACACCCAGGTTTGATATTCTTAAAATATAACATAATACTAAGTTTTGTTTAAGGTTTTTTTTATATATCTTTGTCTGTCGAAACTCGATGGGGGTTAGTTGCAAACAAAATCTGGCTCTCACCGGCCGGTGTCCCACACTTGGGACTCACCGAGGGCTATTGCCGCTGAAATAGTAGACTCCAAGTGACTTGCAGGAACCAGTTCCGCCGAGGTTACGGCTGATGGAAACTTTCACTCCTTCAACGTTCGCCCTCCTCCAAGAAAAATGTTGCCGGGGCCCTTTTGACGGATCCCCGGGTATTCTGAGGAACAACACCGTGAACAAAAAAAGGTTTTTATCAGTGACACTAACTCACTTTATAAAAATCTGTTAAGAGAGCGCGGTTTCACATTGATCGTCCAGATCCGCAATATGGCAGCTACTGACTATTGGTTTGGCTTACATACAGTGTTTCGCTAGTAGATCGCCCAATGACCAACAAAAGAGGGCGCCACACATTCTGCCTGCCTACCTATCGATAACTCCCATCTACTTACTTGAAATGCAACAAGTTAAAAAGGTGGGCCGAAAAAATTTATATAAACCCCACCAATTTGCTTTCAACTTTAAAAATTCTTTACCTGTATGGCCGATTCGGTCCTCTCTTATATTGAACATAATCGAAAACGTGTGAAATGCAGGTTTTTTTTACTTTAATTCGGAATTGGCGATTGGACTACAAAACGAGAGGGCACGGTACGTACTAACTATTAATTCAATTTAAATTAGAGGGAGAAATCATCTCTGAACTAAGAATACATATACCTCAGGATCCCATTCACAAGCTGAGTTGCGCACATCTATCCTCGGGTCGAACTAGTACTTGATAAAACATCTCTTCGATGTCCCTTTAAACTCTGCCGGCACCTTCCCAAAAGTGAAGCAGATATTTGCCAAGGGCTTATAATGTCGCCTTTCGCTCAGCGCCAAGCTTAATAACACTTCGCTGGCTGTGACCTTAATACAGTGCCTGCTCCACTAATTTGCAAATGTCCCACATTAGTAATTTACATGGGAGATCTACATTAAAACCATTAAATATTTAGATGTCGTCGTACTCCTTGCACGCTTAGCTCTTCAAGCAGTTCATTGTTAATCATGGTCACCGAAAAACCTTCAGCCAGTATTAAACTGCATCCTACATCCGTATGGCGTCACGTGCAGTATGCGGAATAGTAGTCGTTCTCCTTCCTCGTCGATGCTGGGCATCGATAGATGTCGCCGCTCTCTCTTTTCAAAGCGGTTGAAATGTCGGAGTCTCTATGTGAGACTGTACCATTTCATTGGCGTGACTCCAAGAAACTGTTTGCAGCTCCAGACTAAATATTGCGTTTGGAAACTGCACAATGCTAAGGGCAGCTCTTATGCGGCTCTTCCTCAAAACGGAGCAATCAACGCCTAGGTTCTATTCCATTATTGTATGGAGTTTGGCCAAAAGTTCCTCCATGAGAGTAGGATTTCCCAAAAGCTGCTCTGACTGCAAAAAGGCCGAAAGGATTTTTCAAATATAGACGACAAATCCGCTCCATGAGGTTTCAAACGCTTGGCTGCGTTAAGACAAGTATAGAGGACCTAGAAAGTTGTGCTTAAGAATACGTATTCTAAAATATGCCACTGCAACTTCCCCTAGTTTTCATCCGGTCACGCCCACTCTAACTCCCACAAACGTCGGAAAACTTTGGCGTCCATAATATTATAGTGTATGTTTTCGTTTGACCTTGTATAACTTATTTCTGTTCATATCTATCGATTTACTAAAGATTTTTCAGATCGGAACATTATTTCGTTATTTATGAAGAAATTTAAGTTATAAGGCCTCACATGGGTAGTGACGTCACTATCAGTTATTCAACATGCTTTCTCCAACAATAGGTGGCGCTTGGGGAATTTCAACTAGCAAAATTAAACAGTAAACAGTAAAACAGTAAAGGGTATCTTACAATCGCTGCACTCGACCATAATGTTATGGAACTGCCAAGATGTATAATCTTTTCGGGACAGCACCGGCTAGCCCCAGAAACCACAGGGCGGAGTCCTCCCAATGTCCCACAGTTCCCCAACACTAATCATCGATAATCATCGAAGTCTCACTACACACTTCTACACTCATCTCTAACACAATTCGCAAAACAAAGATAATCTCACAACTTGTCGACAATATGACGGAAACGTGGCATTAGATCTGGCTGCCCCAGCGCACCCACACTTCCTGTGGTGCCCCAAGTAATGCGAGGGAGGCACCACCCATCATATACAGCCGGAATCCCTTCCAGGCGGTCTACGACCGGCCCATCTCGCCCAACACCTATACTACTCACACCATTTTTATTTTTGAACTAACATTTAATGAGTTCAATATCTTGCCTTACAGGTATCTAAACGGATGTTTCTTCAAATAAGGGTTCCCTCAAACGTACCATTGTGCTGATAATTTAAGGTTGGGGTCACAGTGGTAGCGCCGGGAAAGGTCAGGGCGCTCTAGTCGCCGCGGAAACTAAACTCCGTGCAGGCGGGATTACTAATACTGCACCTTTAAAGGTCACCTAATACTGAGGAGCTCCAAGCGAAAAGAAAGGACGTACTTGACATTACTTTAGGCAAGTGCCTCGACTAAAGTAATGTCAAGTCCTAACTTCTCGGGATCCCCACGACCTATTTTTCGCAAAGTGACTAAGGGGCGAGAAAAGGACTGCTCATCTAAATCCGCATCTCTGACAAGAGTTACACACCCAGGTTTGATATTCTTAAAATATAACATAATACTAAGTTTTGTTTAAGGTTTTTTTTATATATCTTTGTCTGTCGAAACTCGATGGGGGTTAGTTGCAAACAAAATCTGGCTCTCACCGGCCGGTGTCCCACACTTGGGACTCACCGAGGGCTATTGCCGCTGAAATAGTAGGCTCCAAGTGACTTGCAGGAACCAGTTCCGCCGAGGTTACGGCCGATGGAAACTTCCACTCCTTCAACGTTCGCCCTCCAAGAAAAATGTTGCCGGGGCCCTTTTAACGGATCCCCGGGTATTCTGAGGAACAACACCGTGAACGAAAAAAAGGTTTTTATCAGTGACACTAACTCACTTTATAAAAATCTGTTACGAGAGCGCGGTTTCACATTGATCGTCCAGATCCGCAATATGGCAGCTACTGATTATTGGTTTGGCTTACATACAGTGTTTCGCTAGTGGATCGCCCAATGACCAACAAAAGAGGGCACCACACATTCTGCCTGCCTACCTATCGATAACTCCTATCTACTTACTTGAAATGCAACAAGTTGAAAGGTGGGCCGAAAAAATTTATATAAACAACACCAATTTGCTTTCAACTTTAAAAATTCTTTACCTGTATGGCCGATTCGGTCCTCTCTTATATTGAACAGAATCGAAAACGTGTGAAATGCAGGTTTTTCTTACTTTAATTTGGAATTGGCGATTGGACTACAAAACGAGAGGGCACGGTACGTACTAACTATTAATTCAATTTAAATTAGAGGGAGAGCAAAATTTTACACGTCAAGAAAATCATCTCTGAACGAAGATTATATACAATATATACATATACCTCAGGATCCCATTCACAAGCTGAGTTGCGCACATCTATCCTCGGGTCGAACTAGTACTTGATAAAACATCTCTTCGATGTCCCTTTAAGCTCTGCCGGCACCTTCCCAAAAGTGAAGCAGATATTTGCCAAGGGCTTATAATGTCGCCTTTCGCTCAGCGCCAAGTTTAATAACACTTCGCTGGCTGTGACCTTAATACAGTGCCTGCTCCACTAATTTGCAAATGTCCCACATTAGTAATTTACATGGGAGATCTACATTAAAACCATTAAATATTTAGATGTCGTCGTACTCCTTGCACGCTTAGCTCTTCAAGCAGTTCATTGTTAATCATCGTCACCGAAAAACCTTCAGCCAGTATTAAACTGCATCCTACCTCCGTATGGCGTCACGTGCAGTATGCGGAATAGTAGTCGTTCTCCTTCCTCGTCGATGCTGGGCATCGATAGATGTCGCCGCTCTCTCTTATCAAAGCGGTTGAAATGTCGGAGTCTCTATGTGAGACTGTACCATTTCATTGGCGTGACTCCAAGAAACTGTTTGCAGCTCCAGACTAAATATTGCGTTTGGAAACTGCACAATGCTAAGGGCAGCTCTTATGCGGCTCTTCCTCAAAACGGAGCAATCAACGCCTAGGTTCTATTTCATTATTGTATGGAGTTCGGCCAGAAGTTCCTCCATGAGAGTAGGATTTCCCAAAAGCTGCTCTGGCTGCAAAAAGGCCGAAAGGATTTTTCAAATATGGACGACAAATCCGCTCCATGAGGTTTCAAACGCTTGGCTGCGTTAAGACAAGTATAATATCAACCCTTACGATTCGAAGACTACGAACAAAAAAATTTTCTATATTTGTAGCGATGATGAAACGGATACACTAATAAAATGCTTAATAGGCAGACAGCTTGTTCGCTTAATAAAAGATTCGAAATTCCGTTTCAATGAGTCGAATTACTGTATTCCACACCGTGCTGAACTCTCATAATTATTTGACATAATAGGTGTTTTTGATGACCGCATATAGAGCGCCGGCTTCCATATTGCACAATTTTATCTAGTTCAAATAAAATACAATCGCTGCTTGATTAGAAGTATCCTTAAAATTAAAATGTGTCCTGCAAGTTGATTGGGTTGACCGTTTTTTCCATTTCGAAAGTGAAAAAGAGTAATGATCAAACTAGAATCAACACTCTTAGCCCAACTTTTTGTCTCTATTTAATGAGATGTCGAGGTTATACTGTTAGCAAATCCTCACAATATGCTCTTTACCTACTACGAATGCATTATAACCTTTTACCTCCCTAGTAAATATTTTTAATTAAAAAACTATATTTTTTTAATTTAGATAACAAATTAATTCAAATCGTAATACAAAATACCTTCATTCAAATTAGATCACTGATTGTTAGTTGGTCAGCATCACTGACGACAAAAATGTAAACAAAAGCTTGCTGAAATATATATGTATGTATATAGATCATCTGCCCAATCGCTCTGTCTCGCCTTCAAAACACAGTCGTATCGCGGCAAAAATAAAAAATAAGACACATCTCTTTTCGGTAAACACCGTTCCAGCATCGCATATTTTTAGTTAAAAAATTCGCAAAAAAGGTGGAAGAAATAATGCCCCCTCAAAAGAGTAGTGACTCAAATATTATCGTGATCGTTTTTTAAAGCTTAGCAATTATTAGCTTTGCCATTTGTTCTGATATACCCTTGAATTCTGTTCTCAAGTGCAAAACTAATTAGGCAAGCTCCGTGGTACGCCAGCTTAAATTTATTTTTGAGGCAGGAGCAGTTGGCCAAATTCGACAAAAGAGAGCTGCAGGTACGGGCGAATTTAATAAAGCGAATTAATTCCGACTTAGTCGAACTTAACTTAACCTTGAACTGCCAGTGATCAAGCAAATAGAATTCCATGCTTGTATAAAATATTCAATACCATATTGTGAAACCAAAGGGAAAATCGGACGCCATTTAAATAGTGAGAAGATAATGTTGTGGTAATAAACAAGGTCTTAACAAAGGTGGACAAATTTCAGTATTTTCGTTTATGCTTGGGCGGCGGAGCGTCGGACACAATTCGATCCCGGAAAATAATTTTGACAGGGCTTTGGAAATATTAACTTTGCGATTAAATAATAAATTATTACTCTTTCAGGCACACGTTCAGTCATTATTCAACCTACTAGGTGTGGAGAAGCGATCCGCAAATAGTTTGCGGCAGTTGAGTGACAAGCCAAATTCACACTTGCGCGCTCTCACTACTATGGCAACGTTATTTTTCGAACCCCTTAAATTAGTAGCACCGAACATTGCCGAGCAGGTCCTATGTAAGGGTAAATTTGACTAGGATGAGACCTTAGCGCAATCTTTACCCCCGTCGTGGTTGAAGCGCATGTCACAGATCCAAACAGTTGCTTGTTTAAAGTTTTCACATATTGTTTTACAGTATATGTCATCCAGTAAAATTCATGGGTTTTGTGATGCAAGCATGGTCGCGTACGGCGATTTATGTACGCTCAGAATATCAGAGTGTAATTTCATTCAATCTTCTTAATCCAAGTCAAGACTTGGGCCCTTGAAGTCCCTCACCATTCCGAGAGAACTAAGCCAGAATCCGGCAGATCTTATCCCGTAGATATACACCTCTTGAGCTATTGGGAATAAGGCTTTGGAGCGAAGTACTGGAATTCTTGATAGCAGATACTTTTACGCGGCCTGATACCACACCTCCTGTCGAGGTGCTGTCACATGCAGGCGGTGTAGAGAGCCACTACACAACCTGTAGATCGACCTACTGTAACAAAACGAATTAACGAGGAGGTTGCCTAGGAGCCATCCTCTTACTTTCCCGGAACTAAACTTACCGAATACTGTAATAGTAGAACTAAAACCACCCCTCCCCATTAAAAAAAAATTACAAATATATTAAATTTTTCTACTTGCGGTAAATGGTTTATTGCGTACCCTTTAACCGCAAAGACCAGTTGAACAGTTTCCGACCTAATGAATGAAACTAAGTCTTTATAAACATATACAGTTAGTCAATAAAGTTTTCGTTGGGAGGTCCACATTTTTTTAAGTTTTTCTGAAATCTCAGGAAATATTAGAGCTAGGAAGTTGGGATTAAGTTCACCTTATGGCCACACCCACTCTTACGCCCACCAAGCTCGAAAGACGGTTTTCGCTTTTTGTAGAAAAGCTGATATCTCGGTTACTATAAGTGATTGAAATTTGGGATTAAGGATGTGCGCAATGCGCCAACAAAAACACGTCAAACCAAAAATGCAAAAATACCGGCAACTATAATACGTAATTTAAAAATCCAACTGCAGCACGGCGTGATTCTTCATCCAGCCACGCACACTCTGACTCCCACAAACCGCAGAAAATGATGGCATCCATATTATTATAATGTATGACTTTGATTGCACTCGTGTAACATTTATTGTCATTATCTATTGATTTACCAAATATTTTTCGAAATTTAGGTTATAAGAGTGACGTTACCATCATTTAGTAAACTCGCATTTTAGACAAAAGGCGGCACTTTTTACATTTCCCTAGCAAAATGAATATCGTAAAATTTTGTAAAACAGTAACGGGTATGTTATAGTCGCGGCACTCGAATATAGCGTTTATTCTTGTTTTACTCTACATATTATACTTCTTATAGTTCAAGGACTTCTCCCGAACAGTTCACTAAAGTATTTAACAGTTTTTCCTTCGTTATATGAGTATAAAATTATTTTTCTTTGCGATTCGTTTAATTCTGTTCCCTTTTATAGCAGATGTAGAACAAGAATAGCCCCAACATTTTTTGCGATTTCCAGAATTAAATCTCTAAAATAGTAATACATACTAAAAACACATATATTTTGTTTCGGATTTCGTTTTACATTTTTGTCTTTCTTTAGAAAGAGTTTATTGATTGTTTTTTTTTATATAAGTAAACAAAATAGGTATATTTCGAGTTGTACGCCAATTAACCATTTAAAAGCAAATGGTGCACAGCCGGTACAATACCTATTACTGTGTTAACCAATTTTAAAATAATAATATTTCTAGCATATATTGACGGCGTGTAAAATTTCATAAGCGAAATTTAATACCAAAATAAAAACCACATTATGACTTAAACGTTTTTTGGTAAATCGATAAGTATTGACAAAGAATATTTTAAGAAGTTAAACCAAAATACTTTTCGCGTTCTAAAGGCGTTTGATTTAACTATTGGGAAAATCCCCGAGAATCCAGTTTTTTTTATTTTTACCTGTCTTGTGAGCCATAAAAAGCATTGAGCTGCGTTGGCATCTGTTCAATATGTATGCTTAATTTAATATTCTAGCGCCCGGGATCTCACGTAACAGTTCCTTCTACACTGTTATGTTGCTTATAAAGAATAAATTATAAACTTTCTCTGTACGATTACGGGTTGTAACTATTTAATTTATTTTAAATCATTTTTTGCCTTAGAATACTCGTATATGTTTTCTCAATATTAAACCAAAATAAACTAAACATTATTAAACATAAAGATAATAGACAAAAACACACATTGAAAATATAAAAAAAAAAAAACACTGGGCAAATATTACTTTTAAAAAAAAAACCAATTTTATCCGAATTATAATAATTTGTATAATCGTTACTCGTAAGGTAAAAATGTATTTGTTGAAAATGGCGCTGCAGCTAGAAGGGGCCTTTTCCGAACCTATAAAGTGTATATTGCTGATAACCATCCAATAGTCTAGCCAATTTAACAATTTCCGTCTGTCCTTTTGACCGTGAATGTAATCACCTATGAAGGTTTATGTTTTGGTTTGGCATTGTATAATATTGTTGGCTAAATGGCTAAATATTTACGGCAAGTGAAGAGGAATCTTCCTCTCTAAATTACCGGTGACATACTTTTCAACTAACACATACATATGTATAAGCATTCTCCTTTACCAGTAACGGGTATACAAATTTGTAAAATTTTGTCGTGGAATTAATAAATGGGTTTCTTACTCAGAATCAGTTATATTTTTGGATTCGTTATATTGTGGTAAATAGAGAAATTGAAATATTTAAAATAAAAAAAATATAAATTGTATGGATTGATTGTTTCAATGTTTTTATTTGGCTTCTATTGTTAGACTTATTATTAATCTATTTGTAAGTACAAATCTCTCTGTATGTTCAGTGCTGAAATTATCATACTTTTATTTTTATAGATCTAAAATCGGTCTGTCAGGGTAGGAGTAACTATTTTATTTACGTATAATATATATTACATAGACGGTTCTCTAAACTTAATTCATCTCTAACTATTATGTTGTGAAATAAATATTTAGCATATTTATCTATGTATGTAAAGATGTAAGTTGATGCTTATAAATTTATACATACATATATATATACCCACTACATGTACATACATACATATTTAATAATGTGAGCTCTGAAAATAATACCGATATATTAACAATATTCGCGTGACCACATATCTATACATATATGCTACAAGATTGAAGTTCATATTTACAAAAGAACCGAAGATCTTGAAAAAAATTATATGGGAGGCAATAACCAGCCGACTGGCAATGGCCAAGAAGCAACTATAAAAATATATATGTAATTTATACATACATCAACAGCCCTCCAATTTTATTTGTAACCATCGACTTGAGATGCTCAGAAGATCCCGGAGCCGGATTTCGTTTCGGATGCGGATGCAATGCACGTACTTTGACTTAGGCAAGCGTTGTGGCTATTTAAATACATATGTACGTATATACGTATATATGTATGTACGGTATGATGTGGAAGTTGTATGCAAGGCTATTTTCGTTTGCTACTCTGTTTTTGAGTTTTCTAAGCATCCGTTAGTCAAGGTTAAGTGGTGGCGAGCTGTTTGGGCCGGGTAATAAAAACGACGTAGGACTGTGTACGGAGATACTGTCTAGGTCCAAGGCGCCATCCCCCTTTTCCATAATTCCGCTGCCATCCTGCTTCAGCATCATCCGGCGCCATTTGGCCCTAGCATTTTGAAACCAAACCTAGAGAAAAGGTAAGGTGGGGTTGCCCTCAAATGTTTTATCAAAATAGCGGCCAATTCTCACCTGTAGAACTCTCTTTGGTAAACCCGTTTTCTGCGACAACTGCTTTAGGTCCTTGGCGTCAGGGTTGTGATTGATGGCGAAGTAAGACTTCATGGTACGTAGTTGGTGATGCTTAAAAGAGGTGCGCATTCTTTTGGTTCGCGACGATGAGCTTAAGTGGGATCCCCGACCGAAATCGACGTACTCAGTGTTTAGATCTGCAATCGACCCAAAGTGCATTGTAGTTTTAACGGTTTCTACGGTGATTTCAAGAGATAGTCACATACATAAAAGTTTTTCTCTTACTGCTCAAATGGCGCCAGCTTTTACCTATGTAGCTATAAAGAGCTTGACATGTTGGCAGTTTTAATGCTGGCAAACTAATCGCAAAAAGCTGAAATATTTCAACATACCTATGTTTGCAGTGAACGCCTCTATGTCCTTGACCTTGCGCTTGCGCGGCCGTCCTTTTTGGCGGGCCGTCTGCGGCAGTCCGGTAATGGTGTGAGACGTGGGCACAAATATGCCCGTAGGAACAATGCTCCGACTAGGGTCTGAGTGGGGGCTCGAGGAGTCGTTTTGTGGCGAACCAAACTGGGCGCTGTATGGGTAAGTGGCGCCCATGGTAGAAGAGGCGCCGTCTACCTCCCTTGCTTTGCTGTAGTGCGTCCTGGAGATGCTTTTAAGTATTGGCAAATCCTTTACGGGTTAGATGGGGCTTACCTGCAGTAAATGAGCGAGTCGATAATACCGTACTGATCTCCCTGTTTCAGTGGCGTGTGGCAGACGGTGCAACAAAAGCAGTTTACGTGAAAGACAAGATTCCGAGAGCGCATCACGAGCTCGTTGGAACTAATCGAGGCCAGACAACGGGTGCAACGTCGAATACCGAAAAAACTGTGTGATAATAAAATGATAATAATATTGTTTTTAATGTTAAGCTAACAGAAGATTATTGCATAAACAGAGAATTTTATAGTAAAAGGCCGGAACCAAAGTCATTAAAAATTTTAGTGACTGTCAGCCGCCTCAATTGGTTTTGATCAATAAATCAGATCCGTACAAGAAACATCGAAGAGCACAAGCACCTACTCATCACCATTTAATAGACATCGCTTGAAGACGGCGGTCTGTACATTCGTTTCGGTTGTGATATATATATATATATATATAAATATATATATATATATATATATATATATATGTACAGTATGTCAGTAAAGTACTCATTGCGAGGTATGTACTTCATGACTAATTCCCCTTTTTTCTTAATAAAGGAGTAAAAAGAGGTTAATTTAAGTCGTTTTTTTCAGTTCCAATAAATTTCAGTACATTCCTTCGGAATTATTCGACCAATCCTCAAGTAATAGCTTTTTGAGATTATTTTTCCACGAAATCGCATCATCCCGGAATTTGAGCTTAGGGTGGGACCCATAAATTTTCGATGGGGTTGTCGTCTAGGCTTTGCGGGTGCGTTTGGATTAGTTTTGATTTGGAAAACAGCTACATTTTGGCTCTCCAAGTCGTATGTTTTGGGCCATTGTCTTGGTAAAAAACGAAATTGTCGCTTTCTAGGTCCAATTTAGCAGCACTGGAGTTTAGAGTTTTCTTCAGTATATTCAAATGTGTATGTATCAGCATTCATTTATCATTGTAATAACCCAAATTTCGCACTCCTCCACCTGACTACAACCCCAAACTACGACGGTACCGCCGCCATGTCTAAATGCTGGATTTATATTATTTATATTCAGTTCTTCAAAGGGCTTACGCTGCACTTTTCCGCTTCCAACGGACTCGAAAATGTTCAATTTCCATTCGTCACTAAATATTAATTGTTCCCAGTAATCGAAATTCCGGTCCTAGTAGGTATTAGCAAAAGAAAGCCGCCTTGATATGTTACGGTTGAAATCAATAGTACCTTTCTTGTACTTCTAATGTGTAAACTATGATGTTTGATGCCTGTGCGGACGGTTTTTGAGGAAACACTGGTTTCCAAAGATTTGGAGATGACCGTGTTAATTTTTAAAGTCGGTAAGTGGGGGGTTTCCCCATTTTATTTAAAAATTTTCCTGTCTTCTCTTATGGTTAAACGATTTTGGACGGCAAAACTGAAGAAGATTTTTCGATGAATTTCTATTTTCTTTTTATTTTACTCTATATATTATATTTTTTATAGTTTAAGGACTTCTCTCGAAAATTTCACTATTAACAGAATTTAACAGTTTTTCCCGAGTTTTTCCGTGTATTAATTAATTTTCCCTTGCGATTCGTTTAATTCTGTTTTCTTTTGGCATTTTGTACCAGATACAAGAATGACCGCACAAGTTTTTGGGATTCCCAAAATTAAGTCTCTAATAGTAAACAAACCAAATTCTGATAACAACAACTCAACAGAGCAAAAAAAATCTAAAAAAAAACTGTGGTGCAACGAAAACTTTTTTGAGCAGAAAAATTGAGTTAGTTTTACGTTTCTGTCTATAACTTTCTTTAGAGAGCATAATATTATATAATATATTAATAGACAAAATAGGCATCTTTCAAGATGTATACCGATTTTACCCATTTTTAAATTGAAAACCATTTAAAAACAGCAATTTTCTCTCAGTCACCCTCGCGACGAATACTTTATTGGTTAAGTGTATACATACATATATGTACATATGTTTTCACATTTGCCGTTTACAGATGAAGTTAAAAAAACATACAGTGTATCCAAGCTTATTTCGTGCAAGAAAAAATCGAATTTTTAATTTGATACTGCTACTAAACCAGCAGAGATATCAAAAAAATTTAAACGCAGTAATGTTAAGAATGTCGCATATTATTAAAATAATAACAAAAGTTTTTACTAATTTAAAAAACAAAATAATTTTTCATACAAAAACTAAAAAATAGGGCAACTCCGACGCACAAGCTTATTTCGTGCAAGCACTTTAACGGTTAATAACTCTAAACTAGGACTTTTTAATCCATTTTTTTTCTTAATACTAGTAAAAATATATTAACAAAAGCATATTTATAAGTTTTCGAGGCTGGGGGCACCCAAAAATTACGGATTAACGAGGATTTTCAAACTATGGTGCCACGAATAATAGTCAATAGTTTGTTGAGCAAAGCGAATTAGTCCTTAAACATTTTAAGGATGGGAAACCCCAGGAAATGGTTACCTCAAGCTCTAGTACATATTTATATGGGTGAATTCCCGGAAAATGATTTTTTGGCCAAGCAGCTGTAGGAGTTAGGCCAACATAAAATGCGCAAGACATGCGATTCCTTTGGCATTATTCAAAATACACTTATGTAACAGACTTTTCTCATTCATGTATGTACATTCATGTATATAGTACATTATATACATATATATAGAATAATAATAGAAGGAAATAGAAAATAAACCAAATTTAATTTAATACTAATTTATTCTTGCAAAAGGCATTTTAATTTCTTCTTATTTTGGTTCCCATTTTGTGTTCCCTATTCAGTTTCGATTTTGGATTTCGGTTTTCATTTTGTTGAAAATCATTTGAAATGTGACATTAAATTTTTTGTCACATCCCGATTTCACACATATTGTAAAACCTTGAGGTGGCGCGGCTGCGGGTCTCTGCCGATCTTTCACTCAGATTCCATCTCAAAAATCCCCACCAGATATGTTCTCAAACGACTGCAAGGCTATGTACCTTGTTGTGTTACGATCCGTTAGTCCCATAAATAATATTAAGCATTTATACGGAGGATGGCGACGCGTCCGGAGCTACCCTCTCATAAAACTGTCTCAAGCCGCATTTTCTGCGAAGTTTACTTCAATGCGAACCACTTGCACTGCTCTGACACGCCCTTTCTCTGTACAGCGAGGAAGAGAAGGAAAGAAAAATGAATTATGATTATTGCCATGCAAAAGGGCAGCCGAAATGTCACGGTGACAACGCCTGATATATGATTGTTTTCGGGCTCTTGAAATCTGATACTTTTACACACGTTTTGAACGCTCTTATCCTTATTGCTTCTCGAAGTCCCACTTCTAGTGGATCCCTAGATAATGAAGAGGCCCCTCACACCAAACTTGACAAACCAAGCAAAAAAAAAAGCTGTAACTGAAATATCAATTATTTGAACCTGAATTTATTTATTTAATCTTATTTTTTTTTAAAAAAATCATATAATTACAAGAAATACCTTTCACTGGTAACTTTCATTTAAAATAACATATTAAGAAATGGAGTACAAGTGTCCTTGCAATATGTATTTATTTTGAAAGGCAAAAACTGCATTTAATTTGAGACTATCTATGCCCGTTACTCGTAGAGTAAAAGGGTATATTAGATTCGTTGAAAAGTATGTAACTCGTAGAAGGAAGCGTTTCAATAGTAGTATAGTATAAATAGATAGTATCAATAGCGAAGTCGATTAAGCCATGTCCATCTGTCCGTCCGTCCGTCTGTCTGTCTGACTGACCCGTATGAACGCTGAGATCTCAGGAATTATAAGAGACACAGAGTTGAGATAGACAGATTTTTTCCCTACGTAGCGCAAGGTTGCCCCACTCTAACGCCAACAAATCATGGATAACTAAAATCTTTAAAATCTCAGGAACTATTAAAGTTAAAAAGTTGGGACTAAGTATGTATATGTACCATTTGGTAGGTACCATTATCCAGCCACACCCACTGGTACGCCCACCAAGCTCGAAAGACGGTATTTGCATTTTGTAGAAAAGCTGACATCTCGGTAACTATAAGTTATAGAAAGCTCGGATTAAGCATGTATTTTTTGACGATGCCCCAAATGCGAATTGTTTTTTTCCTATCTAGGCACGCACACAAAAGTCAGCAAGTCAGCAAGAAAGTTGTGCTTAAGAATAAGAATTTTATAGATACCACTGCAAATCCACACAAGTTTTCATCCGGCCACGCCTACTCTAAAGCCCAAAAATCGCGTAAGTCTGTGGCGTCCATAATAAGATAGTGAATGTCTTCGTTTGACTTTTTATAACATATTTTTGTCTATATCAATCGACTTACCAAAGATTTTTCAAATCGGAACATTTTTTCGCTATTTATGAAGAAATGTGGATAGTGACGTTACTATCAGTTACTTAACATGCTTTCTCTGACAATATGTGGCGCTTTGTAAATTTCCAAATGAATATTTTCCAAATGAATATTTTAAAATTGTGTAAAACCCTATCCGACTACATTTACATCTATACATTTTTCCTTCTTTGGTTCCTGAAGTCTTCGTGAACATACGGACAGATATACAATTGGACATTATGCTAATTCTTCTTTTAATAATAACAGTAATTTTGTTCTTAATTTAAACCTTAAAATCACTTGCACCAAATTGAGTCTGAACTGAAATGGTTGTTTTAATCAATGGTTGGATATCCGTGACATCGAATATGGCTGGCTGAGCTCTTTATGTGAGGCAAGTCAGCGCCTCTATGCAGACGACCGTATAAACTGATGTGCGGCCTAGCTGCACGATGCTATAGTACCAGGTTCATGTAGAAACAGCGGCAAGGGAGACAAAGCGGCATGTTGTAACGTGAGAGTATTTGTAACACATTGAGGGATTGGACGATTATGTTTCGAGAGCCACCCGCTGGCATGTGCTCTTCCTATTACACATTTCTAAGTTCACCAGGACAAAGAAAGGCGGATTTCTCAGACGCTACGCAGCCACCGACAGCAGCAAGCCGCTGTCATTGACCGTGAGAGCGCTTCCTTCACATAGTCATAATCCTCCCTTCCAACTACAGCTATAATGATGTCCCATGGAGATAATTCGATTCTAAGCCGTCACCAACAGGCATCAACATATACTATAAATATTAGAAAGACACCCGTTACTTTTAGGGTAAAGTATATTTATATATTCTTGATCAGGATGCCTAACCGACTTTCGGTTTGTCTGAGAACATACGCGCTGCTCGTAAGAACTCGGAAACTATATGAAGTGTCTTTGATTTGCCAATCCCTACTATCAGATCAATATATTATTTCTGTTCTTAGAGATGCAGAAATGCTACATGCACTTGATTAATGTGATCTTTCTTATGGTCTTACAATGACATTCGTAAAAATATGGAGTGTTTGTTTTAGTAGAAAATATTATTTCCCCCTTCATTTTTAGTTTAATATGTTTCTTTTAGCTAGGACTACAACTGCAAGTTCTTAACAATTTTTTACATGTTTAATGTATTGTAAATTTTTTTTTGAATTGCCATTTGGCTTTGAACTTGGACATTTGAAAAAGTCTACATATTAGCACTCGTTTTCTACAAAAGCAAACCAAGAAAAATTAAAAATAAGGAGGATATACTACTTGCACTTCATTCTTAGTTTGTGCCTGATAGAATTTATCTTCTACCCATCCTTCGTCATTTCGGAGCTGGATCTCGCAGACCAATTATTTCTTAAGTTGGGCATTACACATTTTAATTATTATACAGCCACAAAGTCACGGAAAGTCCAGGTGGCAACAAAAAGCAAAAGTAGTCAGACCGGTGACCAGTGAAGAAATTCTGAGGGGGGCTCAGAAGACTTACAGTGGTCTTCTTTAAAGCAAGCACGAGAATACTAAACATGTATATACCATCCATCGGTTATAAATATAATAATATCTTTTAAGTTTTATAATGTGTGAAAGTTGATCATTCTTTTTTAAGAACTTATTTAGCTTGGAATTTAATTTTTCCCGGATTTTATATATTATATATTTTTTGTGTCTAAAGGTTGGCCAACTGACCATTTCTGCTTTCTGGATTTGTGTTTTTTTATTTGTAGAGATGTGCCAACAAGTACCCATAAAATATAAATTAAACTCTTTTCTTAGTATTTTTCGGCCGTGAGAGTGTATGCCCTGGGACCATAGTTCTTGCGGTCACATCATAAAATCTAATTTATTCTTAGCTGATGGCACTAAATTTCCATGCTTAAACTGGAACATAAGTCTTGAGTCAATAAGGCGGTGACTAGAACATAAAAAGCCAACGTGAAATTAAATCGTGCATTTGTTTTAGTTTTTGCTGACTTTAAATTGTACGTTGATCTTACGGGGATCTTACACTAAATTTATTTACTGAATTTTTTATAATATTCTCATTCTTCTTTGTTTTCGAGTATTTTATTGCATAACATATATATATATTCATGATCTCTATCAATAGCGATTAAGCCATGTCCGTCTGTCGGTCCGTCCGTGTGAACGCTGAGATACCAGGAACCTTAAGAGATACAGAGTTGAGATTAAGCAGATAGAGGTCTGCTTAAGGTCCCTTCGCACCGCAAGTTTATTTCAGCATCCTGCCATGCCCACTCTAACGCCCACGAATCACGAAAAAATAAAATCCCTGAAACTAGGGAACTATTAGAGCTAGAAAGTTTAAATTCAGTATGTATAATCTTGAGATGTCAGCGTATTTTATCCGGCCACACCCACTAAAAACGAAAGACTGTTTCCGTAAAAAGAAAGTTCGTATTAATCATGTAGGTTTTTATGATAACCCCAATGCGAATTTTTTTTTCCCATCTATCCACGCCCACCCTTACGCCCACAAATCACGAAAAACTAAAATCGCTGAAATCTCAGGAACTATTAAAGCTAAAAAGTAAGTACGTGTATGAAATTAAGTATGTATAATCTTGATATGCCAGCGGATCTTATGGTTGTTCCATTATCCGGCCACTCCCACTCTTACGCCCACCAAGCTAGCTTTTTGTAGAAAAGCTGATATCTCGGTAACTAGAAGTTATAGAAAGTTCGGATTCAGCATGTAGATTCTTATGCTGCCCCAAATGCGAATTATTTTTTCCCATCTAGCCACCTCCACCCTAACGACCACAAAACCTGGCAAAAATACAAAAATCTTGGGGACATTAAAAGCTAAGAAGTTTTGCTTAAGAATACGTATTTAAGAGATGCCACTGCAACTCGACACGCCCACAAACCGCGGAAAGCTGTGGCGTCCATAACCTTATAATGGATGTCTTCGTATTACCTTGTAACCTTTTTTTTTCAATATCAATTTCGCTATTTATGAAGAAATATAGGTTATAAGTCCTCACTTGGACAGTGACGACATCATCAGTTAGTAAACATGCTTTTTTGACAAAAGGTGGCGCTTTGTCCATTTCCACTAGGAAAATGAATATTTTAAAAATGTTTAAAACAGTAACGGGTATTTTATAGTCGCGGCACTCGACTATAGCGTGTCTTCTTGTTTTTTTTTAAATAAGTTTTAACCATTTTATTTGAGTTTTAAGTTGGAAAAATAAAAAATCAAATATTATAGTTTTCTCTTGTAATGAATAGAACACATAATCTTTTCTATAATATACTTGTTAAATATATAACTGTTCATATTAGTTTTTGTGTTAAATTAAAGAAAAACACACACATTTTCACTTAAAAAATGCCTACCTCTTGAAAACACCAAAGGGTTACTTTATTGGATAGATTTCTTCTGCGCCCATTAGATATATTTGGAAGTGAACACGGCCTTTTTTGATTGCGTTTGGATGTAGTATTAATATTTGACAACTGTGGGGATTGTTATCTGATTAACAATGCCCGACTCCATCAAAGATCACCGGCCGAATTGAAACATAACTCCGAAATAGATTACGTACAGCATGATCAGACCAAGACAATCTGAGCGATTGTCAGCAAAGTGCAGAGGTCGAGATTCTGAAATCTTTAGATCAGATATTACAACCGAGCAGATAATGTGACCTAAAATCCAATCGACTGCTTAGCTAACCCAACAGCGGGACATTTAAAAAATAGACTGGTGGTATGTAATACCAGTAACGAAAGTTCCTTGTGTCGAAATGTTTTTGAGACCGTTAACAATGAGAAGCATAACACCATTCAATATGGTGTAGAATTAATGTCAAATGCAGAATTTTGATCAGTGCTGAAATTTGTCTGTAAGGTTTTGCGCCGCTTATTCTAAAAGCTTGTGTTATTTCATCGGATAAATTTGTATGCCTTTCTCCAGCAATTGCTGTGCTAAAAATTCGAAGGGAAACGCATCTCAATTGTCAATGCAAGTAGAACCAGAAGTGTTAGTCATCGCCCCTAATAAAACATCGTGCAATATGGAGGCGTAAGCAGGTAAACGGGAGTTCTTCGGTTGGCGATGGAACGCAAGCAGCAGAACACACGCGAGGCCACCTAGCCGCCGGTTGGGCGGACGACGGTCATACGTTGGACCGGTAATATCTTCGTTGCGGTCTACTTCCACTTGCAAATTCACAATCGCGCTTGCAACCTTCACTTAGAGATGTATGTATAACAATGGCGGGCTTAATATCTTAAAGCATGCGCAAAAACTGCTTTCGCATGCTTGGAAATCATTTTCCACTCCCGGCTTTATCTGATTCATTACGCCCACTCCTCCCTTGATTCTCTTCCCAGACTCTCTGGAGTGACTTACCTATAATAATCATTTTTGCAATAAATGTTGCCGTCACGTGAGTAGCATGTGGATTCCCGTTCCAGCGGCTGCCGACAGGCGTAGCATTGTAAGCAGCTGGCGTGCCAATGTTTTTCCACTGCGGAGAGGTAGAATCGGTCCTAAGTGAACACAGAAAATATTTTATAATATACACGTCATATTATTTTTGTAGTAAAAATTGTATATTTTTAGGGCTTGGAGAGTGTTTATATCAATTTATAACAGTTTTTTTTACCGAACAAAAAGAAACGCTATAGTGTACTGCCGAGACTGTCTGATACCGTTATGCTAATATAAAATATTGTTATGACACTGGAAAATGAATCCGTTTTCAATACTCGGTTTCTATTTAAAAAATGCTTATGAACTGACGGTGATGCCACTGCCCTTTTAAGCATCATAACATCATATTCTGAATAAATTATGAAATATTTCTTGACTCAAGAAATGTTTATTAAATAAATAGGTATTGAGAAACATGAGTATAAAGAAATCAAAACGTCGCCATAACATTAAGGTTGACATATTTTCGTCAAATACATTATACGTTATTATACGTTTCGAGTATCGGATATTCAAATGCGGAAATATACGCAATAATAGAATTATAATTATTTTGCATAAGTAAAAAAATATAGACTAATAGAAAAAAATTATATTGCGAATACCGAAAAAGGGCAACAATTCGATAATTAATTGTTTGAATTAAGCATGCAAGATCTAGGAATTTCTGCCCATCCCATGCTTGAATTAAGCATGTAATTCTAGGATCTCCTACCCATCCCACGTTTGATGCAGTAAATTTTTGTAAATAATTATCGATAAACATGAAATTTTGAAGGTTCTGATACTATACATTTTATAGTTCAAAGTATACATTTTTGATCAGATCAACAGTCAAGTATATTTGGCTATATCCGTCTGTCCGCCCGTCTGTCATGCAGACTCTTGAGATGCTTACGCAGTTCTTGTTTATTTCAACATTCGCCACGCCTACTCTAAGGCCCACAAATCACGAAAAACTAAAATCGCTGAGATCTCAAAAACTATTAGAACTACAAATTTGGGATTACATATACATATATATAATCTTTAAAAGTCAGCTTACGATACCATTTTCGTATTGTCCACGTCCACTCTTAAGTCTGACAACAGAGAAAAACGGTAGCCGCATTTTCCAAGAACGCTGAGATATCAGTAAATATAAGTAATGGAAAGTTGGGACTAAGCATGTAGAATCCTAGAGATGCCTAGGCAGCTTAGTTTAATTTACGAAACACTGCACATTCTTACGAACTCTTAAATCTCAAAAACTAAAAGAGCTAGAATGATAGGATAAAGCTAACATATTTCAGAAATGCCACCGGATCTCTGGGTGGTTTTATTGTCCGGCCACACCCACCAAGAATTATATTAAGGGTTATGTTGTCCTGTCTATAACTTTCGTTTACCAAACATTTTCGAAATCTGAATATTTTTTTTGTGTCATCGTTAGTTTATAAATAAGTTTCTATGGGAATAAGTATAGCTGGTATAGTTGTGCAACGTCATCAATATCTGCCAACAAACTTTTTATTTTAATATATACACTCGTATATTGAAGGTACCGCCTATTTATAATAACACACTTTATTTATTATATTTCTAATGCTTATATTTCATTTATAAAAAAAAATGGATTTTCCTATCTTATTTTTTTTTACCAGTCAAAAAAGAATCGGCTGATAGGGAACCGATTTATGGTCGCCATTGTAAGCGAAAAGTTCTCATTCTTAAACATTATCCTAATATCACATATCACGCCATAGTCGAGTTTTGCGAATATGAGCGACCCGTTACTGTGTTAAGAATTTTTTTTTAAATATTCCGCTTATTGCCAGAAGCATTTAAAACCGATTTATTAAAAAATATTCCGGATTTTAAAAATATTTGGTTCACCGATAGATATTAACAAAAAATATATATATAATCAAACCAAAATAATGCGAATATGAGAGATCCGTTACTGTGTTAAGACTTTTTTAATTTGCCACTTACTGCCAGAAGAAATTAAAGCCGATTTATAGTGGATGAAACAACCACTTGCTTAACCGAAACTTTCTGTCGCTCATAGATAGGCGAAAAAAATAATAATAATAATATAAAAGTCGGAATCGATCCCTTCTCATTTCTACATTTTTATCAATAAATACATTATACTTATACTCTTATCAATGAATACATTACATATAACTATACTAACGTACAAAAATAAATTGTTTTTTAGTATTATCTATGTTTTTTGGGGAAAGACTTACCTGAATTTTCTGTCCACATCCCGAGCAGTCGTCGTGACTTCGCGGTACTTTGATATCACTTGTGGATTCGGGACTGCTGGCCGGTCCAAAGGGTTCCGTTTTAAAAGATATCGCTGAAGTCGTCTCGTCGCTTACTTCTGTGCAATCTGTGCGACTACGGCTGATTGAGAATTTGGCAGTGGAGTCCTCAAAAATAGAGCGATCGGCAGCTTCATAGCTAGATCATTACACATATTATATAGGGGGTATTATAGAGTCAATTATTTTGTATACCTTTGAAATGACTCGATGCCGAAAACACTACTGCCAAACGACTTTGTACTATGATCACAAATTTCTGGACACGATGCTGAAGAGCATACGCGGAATAGTGGGTGCTTGTTTTTTGCACCTGCAGCACTGACACTTTGAGTGCGCCCTTGATGTGCTACAGGTGGTGTTGGACTTTTCTCCCTTGCGCCGGGCCCAAGAAACCTTGCGCTCTGCTGCTACATTAAAAAAATCATAATTATGAAAGTTAATTAAAAAGGATGTCTGGAAAAGACCTATGCTGTGCTTTGCGCAGTTCTTTTTAAATCTTAAACGATGTGATTATTTATGAAGAATTCTTCTTTTATTGGGGAAAGAAGTGTGTAGTAGTAGTACAAGACATACAAGCGACATAGTTTCTTCCTGGCGAATGCACCCCATATCTACGCATTTTGAAAGCTTGTAAGTAATAAAAACTTGTTCAACATATCTTTGTCATAAAGTGATCGCGACTCAATAATCCGGACGTCCGACTAATCATCGATAATCTTTGTTATATCTATTTTTATTTCCTTATCCATTTTATAATATAAAAATTATGCATTTTATCTGTACAACATTAACTTCGCCTTTTTATTTAATACAATGCTTTCAAGTTGTTTGCGATCTGAATATACTTTGTTTCCTTTGGGGAAATAGCATCAAAACGACTTGATTTTTTTAGTTTGATTTAAAGGAAACCTCAGAAAAGCTTTTTCTATATTACATTTTATTCGTTGATCTACTGGTTTCAGGACAGCTTCTAGCTCCTATTGAAGCTCGTATTATATCTGAGGAGGATACTTTCAAGGCGACGAAAAATAAATGGTTATCACAAAAAAATAAGTATTTTTTGAGAAAAATTAATACAGACAAGAACAGAAATGAACAGAAAAGGATAGAAAGAATATTGAGAATGAATTTTTAAATAGGCTGCGGCTTACATTTTTGCTCTTGTAAACTTTTTCTAAAATACTAATACCAATCATTTATTGACATCATAAGTTAACATTAGTAAAAAAAGTTCCGGCAATACAAAAAAAACATATATATTATAAATTAAAATAAAAACTAAAATCATAGCAGCCTGCACCGACCACGTCCACAGAAAAACTAAAATATATGCCTTGGTCGGAAACGCTTCCCTTTAGATGTTATATACTTTTCAACAAACACAAAAATTGAAGTGATAATAAACAGATTATTAAAGAAACTTGCAATCTACATTCTTAACCCAACTTTTTAGCTGTTATAGTAGCTCTAGTATAGCGCTTTAAACCTAATTTAAAAGGAGAAGAAACGTTATAGTAGAATGCACGACTATGAGAAATCCGTTTCTGTTTTATCGGCTTTTGCTCCTTATGAATAATATATGTAACATAATATGCAGCGATTACTTGTACGTCTAATATACTTTTCAACGAATGAATAATAGTTATGTAGATTATCTTATTACTTTTTAATGATTTCTTTATGTGTATTAAAAAAAGTGGTGTACTTAGGGACGAAATTTCTTTAGAAGGATAAACAGAGTCAAATATATTTAAATTATTTCTACTAATTCACTATGCATACAGCCAGCATAGGCAGATGAATTTCCACAATATTCAAGTGACGAAAATATAAACCCACAACTCTATCAATAAATCTACAAGTTTTCCGGTATAACACCTATTAAGAAAGTTCGTGAAAACTGAAAGAAATATTTTAATGACCTTAATGTTTTGATATCAGACTTGTGGGTTACCTTAAAAAGTCTGAAACTGTTATTAATTTGGTATTTTGTCTGTTTAAGTAGCGTCTTTATTTAGTTTATCATATATTTATTAGACTCCTAGCGCTTCTTGTTGAGAATAAAAGATCATATTATTAAAATATATACATATTTTTTATGTATTAAAATTATTATTTTATTATTTTATTATGTATTAAAATATTTTCAAAATGCTAAAAAATTCCAAAATAAAATTTCTACCATCTGGTTATTAAAGAAGGCGTGGTTCTTATGAGCTGTGAGGGGATCGAGATCGAGATTAATTGGAAAACGTAGTCAAGCCGTGAAACTTACCCAATGCATCACAGGGCGCTCCTCGGTGCAGACGCCCATGTGCGTCTTTTGAAATGACACTAGGTCTATTTCCAAGGATGGTGTCCGTCGAGCGTGGTATGTTTGCCGTTTTAAGGACTTGCCCTGTGTTAGTTAGGCGCCTCCTTGAAATGGCTGGGACTCTACGTTGATACTACGTTGATATGTTAAAAGACACTTGACGCACTTGGCGCATTTCTGTTTATGATTGGCGATATTATTTCAGTGTATAACTTTTCCGTATTAAAAGGTTGGTATCATTGATACGCCTTTTCTTAATATTACGCTTACTTATTTATCTTAGCAACAAGCTAATTTAAGGAACTTAGTGTAACTCACGAGCACAAACTCACTAACAAATTTGATTCAGGTTATGTAGGATGTCTAAGTCCAACCCTAACCGCACATGCAATACAACAAGGGTCAGCGAAAAGAAAAAATATTTAGTTTAGTCATTACTACACGGCGACAGAAATGAAAATCAAATCCAAATTGTCTGGGAGTGGTCAACCTTTATCGCGGTCTGTCTATGGGAGCCGACGATGATTGGTATGGATAAAGCATTAGAGGCCAATGCCATTTTTCTACATCCACTACGTTGTATTATGTAGCTAGGCGATCCGCGATTCAATATATTGTTTGGAGATTGATTAACATCGACAACTGACGCTACATAGAATTTCAAATCAAACACATAACACGTTCCACGACAATTATTTTAACTTTGTTCTTTCGCCCGCGTAGGCCGTCGAAATAGAGACCGACTCCCATTCGTTGCCCGATTACAGTCCGCAACTGATTTTCTCAGAGGCACAACTACAACCAGTCGGCGCAGCTGAGAAACTGGGAATGCTCAAAAGCATTGCTTGGCCCAGAAGCAGAAAAATTAACAGTCGTGTGTTTGTATGCTTACTCCGGTCCCGTTGGAGTAAGTGAGTGCGAAAGTGTGGAATCGTGAGCGTATTGTTTGTCTGCTTGCACACACGCTGGCTGGGCAACTTTATTACAATGGCAAATGGCGGCGCTCTTAGCGTCAGTAGGTCACTCTCGCTCTATCCTACAGGTAGAGGCCAGAGAGGGCGTGGTTTTCTGTCGCCGCTCTCGCTCTCTCTAAGACGACACCCTTACACAAACATGCAGAGGCAGCTAAGATGAACAGGAGCTAAGAGGCTGAAGCCCTTTGAATGAATACTCTGACTGGAATCTGGATTGGGCTCCGGGCCAGGAATTTTAACTCCAAAAGTCGCATTCAGACCTAGAAAAGTCTTCGCTCGTCGCTGCTGTTTCTGAAATATTATTCGTTATACTGTTGCTGTTGCTCCCACTATTGTTGTTAAAGGCAAAATGATCTACGAGGACCTATTTATTTGCAATATTTGTGCGCATTTGCCTATTTTACATTTATAACTTCAATCTTTGGCAGAACGAATTTGTCTTGTTTCTTCTATTGTTGCTGTAGGAGAGCTTTTGTAAAAACATGGGGGTGTAGGCACATGTTGAGCGTTTGTCCCCCTTTATAATCATCAAATAATTTAGAATCTAGTAAGTTATTTGTTTATGTCTAAAAAAAGCAAACTTCCTTTGTCAAGAAAAGAGAATTAGGAACAACATACTATCATATTTATTCCCGTTACTCGAAGAATAAAAGAGTATACTAGATTCGTTGAAAAGTATTTAACGGGTAGAAGGAAGCGTTTCCGACCCTATGATGTATATTATATCAGGATCAATAGTAAAGTCAATTAAGCCATGTCCGTTTGTCCGTATGAACGCTGAGATCTCAGCAACTATAAGAGAAACAGAGTTGAGATTAAGCATGAAGATTCTTGAGGTCCCTACTCATCGCAAGTTTAGTTTAGCATCCTGCCACGCCCACTCTAACATCCACAAATCAAGAAAAACTAATATCCGGCCACCGAGCTCGAAAGATCGGTTTTCGCATTTTGTAGAAAAGATGATATCACAGTAACATTAAGTGAAAGAAAGTTCGGATTTACCATGTAGGTTTTTATGATGCGATTTATTTTTCCCATCTAGCCACGCCCACCCTAACGCCCACAAAACCATGCAAACCGAAATAAGGCCTTATAAGGCCTCACATTGGCAGTGACGTCAATATCAATTACTCAACTTGCTTTCTCTAACAATAGGTAGCGCTTTGTGAGTTTCCACTAGCAAAATGAATATTTTAAAGAGTAATTGGTATCTTATAGTCACTCGACTATAGCGTTTCGTCTTGTTTTGTAAAGTTCCTTAGGGTTTATTCTAAAAAATAATTATTTCAAAACCCCATATGTTTTTAAATGTTAATTTTTTTTAAGATCCTAGTTCATTTAATAGATAATACTATACAATGTGTGTTTGGTTTTTATACCCGTTACTGGTAGAGTAAAAGGGTATATTAGATTCGTTGAAAAGTATGTAACAGGTAGAAGGAAGCGCTTCAGACCCTATAAAGTATATATATTCGTGATCAGTATCAATAGCGAAGTCGATTGAGCCATGTCCGTCAGTGCGTCCGTTTGTCCGTAAGAATGCTGAGATTACAGGAACTGTAAGAGATACAAAGTAAAGATTAAGCATGAAGATTCTTGAGGTCCATCACAGCGCAAATTTTTTTCAGCATCCTGCCTGGCCCACTCTAACGCCTAGAAATCGCTAAAAACTACATTCGCTGAAATCTCAGGAACTCTTAAAGCTAGAAAGTTGAAATTTAGTATGTATAATCCTTAGATGCCAGCGCATCTTATGGTGGTTTTCCGGCCACACCCACTCTTACGCCCATCCAGCTCAAAAGACGTGTTTCGCATTTTCTAGAAAAGCTGATATCTCGGTAACTATAAGTGATAGAAACTCCATTTTGGTTTTTCGGGCTTTTCGGGTTTTGTGGGCGTTAGAGTAGGCGTGGCTTGATCTAAAAAAAACAACTCGCGTTGGGGGCATCATAAAAACCTACATGTTTAATCCGACAAAAGGTGGCGCTTTGGAAATTTCCACAAGTAAAATGAATAAAATTGTGTAAAACAGTAACGGGTATCTTATAGTCGCGGCACTCGACTATAGCGATTCCTCTTGTTAGAATTCAGATCACGGATTCCGGTTCGAACAATTCCGGACACTTTTTCGCCGATATGCCGCCATTAATTTGGGCTCTTCGCACCCTTCTTTTATATATTACATTCTAAAAAAAATATTCAGAAAAAATTTTCAGAACTTTATTTCTAACCGTTTTTTCAAAAAAATTAAAGTAAGGCACTTCTTCGGGTCCATAAGGTGAGAACCTGCCTTGACCTACCCTAATCTCACTTGCAGTCAAACGCTTTAAATCTAGATTTAAAGTGCCACTAAAGATCACGAATCTTATAAAAAGCCAATATTTTTACCTCGAAGTGGCAGTCCATCGAAGTCCATGTGTACTCTTCTATTCTAACAAAATACACCAGCCAGTGATTGCCATTAAATCCTTTTATTTTACAATTCTCCGGCCAATAGATACTGCAAGTCAAAAAACTTTTATTTTTCAAAATTAAAAATACATTTTTTTTTACTTTGCATTGAAAAAACATTTACAAGAAAGAGTTTCCGGACATTAAGCACACTTACTCGGCAAATGAAAAAGGTATATTGGACTTTGATATGAACTGTGGTTTCATTTTACACCCACCGCAGTGAATGAAGCCCCCGAGATAACAGTGTCGGCTCCAACGCAATAGTTTTTGTTGGTCTTTTTGCCTCAAAACAGTGCTTTGTAGGACACAACCACCCCAAAAACCACCCCACACAGTTCTTCACTTGACCTCCCCTTCAACAACACACACAAAGCTACTGCAGCAGCACAAAGTAAAAACTCTGAAAACTATACTAGTGCTGAGGGCAAATGAGGAAGCGCTGGTGCTTCCACATATTAAGCGCAATGCTGACGCTGTGCTACGTATTTCAAAACAAAACAGTTCCTTTGTTTCTTTATGTGAGAGCCGGTAGCTGGTCCCACATCCACAAAAGTTAAATAGACAGAAAATTGTACACGATTTTGTGATCTTGGTTTCATTGCATAGGATCCCTGTCTGAAATTCTGAAAGTCAAAAAGCGTATGTTATCTATATAAATGTTCTGAGTATAAATGTTATATTAGATAACGTGTGAATTTTCATTCTGTAAAATTTCTTGCAAGAATTATTTTTTATCATTTCTGGAATCTTTTCGCGTAATAATCGTTTGTGAAACTTATGAAAAAAAAATTATGTCACTAATATCCAAATGTTATTTCTACTGCTAATGATTTGCACTTTTTTTTGGGCACATTCTATTCAACAACTACATATATTTTAAAAAATGTTTTTGCGGCTTTGCCGGGCGATGAAAGAACCTTAAGATGAGGTGAAATCTCTAAACATCTTTATCTAGCTAATATAGTTTGCGAGATCTCAGAGATCATAGAGAAAAGTTCAAGAATGTTTCGAAGTTGGTGGACGTCAGAATGGGGGTGGCCGGATGATGAATCAGCTTAATACCAAACTTCCTATCTCTGACAGAACTATCGCATTTGGGGAAGCCAATCCATCCACAACGAGTGACTATTTGGTGCGGTATGTGGTCGAGTGGCATCATTGGCCCGTTTTTTTTTAAACGAGGAAAGAGCGGCCGTAACCGCTAATGGTGTCCGCTATCGCGGCATGTTGGAAGTCTTTTTCTTTCCCCGAATGGAAGAGGAAGACATAGACGACATATGGTTCCAACAGGACGGCGCTACGTGGCATACAGCCAACGTGACAATTGATCTTTTGTGCGGTAAATTTGAAACGCAAATCTTTCGTGGGCCACCCCATACATGCTTAATCCCAACTTTATACCACTTATAGTTACTTAGATCTCAGCATTTTTAAAAAGCGAAAACCGTCTTTCGAGCTAGGTGGGCGGAAGATTGGTGATGGCCGGATAATGGTACCACCATAAGATGTGCTGCCATTTCAACATTATGCGTGCTTGATTTTAGTTTAGAGTTAGAGAGTTAGATTGGTATTGCGCTTAAGAATCTTTTACAGTTTTTGAGATCTCAGCACAAACAAACGGACATCGGGCGGACATACAGACACATACAGTACACCATTTTAGTTTTAGAGTAACGGGCATAAAAACATATAGAACGCTTTTACTCCACAAGTAAAGAAATAAAAAATTTTTTAGGTTTTATATACCTAGAATAAGTCTAAATATGCATTTAAACGGCTTTAATTAAAGTTAATGAACACCCTTTATATACATTAAATGAAATACAAGCCTTGTTTTAATTAACCAGGAGTTAGTTGCAGTTCCCACTTTCTTTAGACAACAACTAGATTTGGTTACTGTATTCGAGTGTAGTAATTACAATTCGACTATGAACATTACATACAAATTCTCAGTTTTATGAATGGGGTACAAGGGCTAAAACCCTTTCATGAGACTACTCCCACCCAACTGTTAGACCTTGTTTCATTGCAATGCAGAAATGCAGCCGGAACCTGTAAAGCCTTATAAATTGTGAAGGCTTACCACAGCTGCCACGTGTGCGCCTTTAATTTGTTTACTAATCCTGAGCGGATATCGGCCAATCCAAGGTTTTCACAAAATAAAATTTTTAAATTAAATTTAATTTATTAAAATTTTATTTATTTGTGGGCTGACATACTACTTAAAAAGATTGCGAAAACCCGTTCGTATTGTACTTATATGTAGTATAGTCATACTCTTTACTCATAGAGTAAGATTTACCCTATAAAGTATAAATTTTGATGAAAAGTATGTAACAGGTAAAAAAAAGCGTTTCCGACTATATAAAGTATTAAATATATAAGTAAGTATATTATATATATGCTATCAGGATCAATAGCGAAGTTGATTGAGACATGCCCGTCTGACCGTATGAACGCTGGGATTAGAGGAACTATAAGAGATACAAAGTGATTTAGCATGAAGATTCTTGAGGTCCCTACGCAGCGCAAGTTTATTTCAGCATCCTGCCCACTCTAACGCTCACAAATCACGAAAAACTAAAATCGCTGAATTCTAGGGAACCATTAGAGCTGAAATTCAGTATGTATAATCTTGAGATGCCAACGCATCTTAATATTGTTAATTGTTTCATATTGTTAAAAGTGATATAAAGTTCGGATTAACCATATAGGTTTTTATGATACCCGCAATGCGAATTGCTTATTTTCCCCTCTATCCACACCCACCCTAACACCCACAAATCACGGGAAACTAAAACCGATGACATCTCAAGAACTATTAATGCTAGAAAATTAAGTATGTTTAATCTGGAGATGTTAGCGCATGTTATGATAATACCATTATACGGCCACTCCCACTCTTGCACCCACCAAACTCGAAAGACGGTTTTCGCAGTTTGTAGAAAAGCTGATTTCTCGATAACTGTAAGAGATAGAAAGTTCCGAGTAAGCATGTGGGTTTTTATGATGAAGGTTTTGATGATGCCATCTAGCCACGCGATCCCTAATGCCCACAAAACTTGGAAACTCTAAAATGCAAAAATCTCGGTAACTATAAGAGCTAGAAAGTTGTGCTTAAGAATACGTATTTTAGAGATGTCACTGCAACTTGACACAATTTTTCATCAAGCCACGCACCAAGCCACAAACCGCGGAAAACTATGCCATCCATAATATTATAGTGTATGTCTCTGTTTGACCTTGTATATCACTTCAAGTTTATATCTATCGATTTGCCAAAGATTTGTGTGTTATAAGGCCTCAAATGGGCAGTGACCTTACTATCAGTTACTCAACATGCTTTCTCTGACAAGAGATGTCGTTTTATGAATTTCTACTATCAAAGTTCATATTTTAAAATTGTGTAATACAGTAACGTTTATCTTATACTCCTTGTTTTTCTTGTTTTTTACTGCAACTCCATCCCAGCTAAGACTAGTTTTCACAAGCAGATATCACAATTCAAATTTTACTTAAACTTATCTTTTGGTACCGTATTTATTTTCCATTTTGTTAATCGCTAACGCAAACACAAGACTCGTTACTATACTAAAGAAAACTACTATAATTAAGAAAAACCCAACTCTGGGATGCTGTTGCGCATAAACAGGCAATGTACATTAAAACAATAAAAATCTTAAAATTTATTATGTAGATATGGTATACAGCGTTGATTTTGAATGGTTTTGATAATAGTTAATAAATAATAATACTTAATAGATTGTTAAGACTAAGAAATTCAAACATCAATAAAATAAAAGGTGTGGTTCACATTTATGTAGGAACCAAAGTATTTCTCACCTATTCCCAATACCGCTACTACTGATTAACTGTATAAGACACGAACCGAGCCAAAGGTACTCTTCGGATGACCTGTAACCATGTTACCATAATGGCGATAACAAAATGTTGAGAATGACGCCTTAAACAAACAAATTTTAAATGCTTGATGACTTGGTGTCTATCGATTTTAAGAATGCAGCTTATGTACTAGAACTATTAGCAGTCCGGTCTTAAATGCTTTTTATCAACTCATTGATGAGTAAGGTCAATCAAACAAAAGCCTCCCAAGCGAATATGATCCATAAACTCGATTCATGTTTCACTAAGAGGATTGGCCAAAAGTCAATGTAAGCTTTACACCGAACAATGTCTGAAAATCAATTTCGTTTGTCATAAAATATTTCGGAGTAACAGCATCGCCTTAGAACCGGACCAGCAACGACTCAAAAGTGTTAAAAAGTACCACTTAATTGTATCGACCAAAAACACTCAACCCACCCAGAGCTTGAGGGTCAACATAACAAAACACACGTTGAATGTTTGCTCCCTTTAATTCCTGCGGCAACGAGATAAGCATCTAATTTATAGCTACGACCCATCCACAGGTAGCTAACTGACCCGATCCCAGACTACCGGCCGGGAAAAGAGTCAGATATTTTCGTATTTAATAAAGAGGCTACCGAATTTCGCATTTCCTGCCTACCCTCAACAGGTCGCTCAAGTTTAGATCTCTCTTCCTATAATTTGCCCCGCAACAACACTAATGCACCAGGGTCATTATACCGCCCCTTTCAAGGGCCAGTTTATCCTGAGTTTTATGAACGCAGCAAAACCGTACGTGACAGAATTTCTTTACTTGCTTTCTTACTTTTTTTAGACTCACAAAGAAAAGAAATTGACCATAGAATGAGCGCAAGCCGGTAATGAGAATGCCAAATTACTGTTTGAAAATCAATGGATATCTTGACGGTTTAATTTTACGCTGACGCACGCAAAGACGAATACACACTTACATAAGACATAAGCGCACTAGAAGGCAAGCAACTAGGGCTTAACCCAAAGATGAAGTGGGAACTGGTTTCGGGGTCCAGGCCCAATACCAGTAGCCAGCGAAAGAGCCATCGGAGCAACCCCGGCAACAAAGTAACTTTATTACACCCCATGACGTGTACCCGATTATTATTTCTATTTCTAATGACTTTTATGACCGCTAACTCATATACCTAGACCCATTTACCAAAGTTGGTGATTCTTGTGCTCGGTTCTATTCATACTTTCTATCAGAGCGAGACGGCTAGGCCTTCCTTTTTTTGTGATTTACTTTTTCTTGGACCGCTTATCGCCGTAATCACAACAAAGTTGTGCGACAAATACAAATACGGGGTCAAAAAATAAGAGCGAGAGTTGTGGCAGCACCTGGCTCACAACTAAATATAAAGTGACCCACGAAAGCGTGACCTTGTTTTAGCAAGCTGGGCAGAAGGCAGTATCGGAAACATTTGTTTAAGCCAACTAATTATACCTTGTTTACATATAAGCACAGTGTCAGCGTGTCAAAGTCCAAACCTCCAACGCAAATGCATTTCTCTGCAAAGGAATGCTCATTGAGACATCAAAAACGACTTGACGGAAAGGGAGATCGGCGTTTATTTAATTCGAAGAAATAATTTCATCGCGAACCGTGTAATCGATAAGCATCTACAGCAGGGTGCACAGGGGCGAACACAGGACGGAAAGGGCGAGCACTTGAGATAATCGCCTTAGGGTTGTTTTCGCAGCGGGTACTACCAGGATACTGCTACCAGTATCAGGCGGCTACCCCATGCACCCTAAAAGATCCTGTAATTTAGGTATGGCGCGCGCCCGCTCTTGTCCTTTGTGTGGGTACTCAGCCAGCACAGGAAGGAAGAGGAGCAGAGCATGTGCTGTACACAGACCATTGTTGTTCATGTCGATTATTATCGCGGCAATAAGCAAAACTATTGCCGACACATGTATCCGTTTATTTGTCATGACTTTTTCCCTTATCACTCGTCCATCAAGTAGCTTAGTCCCAAGAGTAGTCGCTAAGCTGGTTGAAGGTTATACACCCTCCCGTGGTAAGCTTTAACATATTGTCAGCTAATCAGTTCCGCCGCAAAAGGTTTGCAACCCGCCAGATAAAATCCTTTAGTACTCCCTTAGGAGTACCAAAGCCTAAACGAGCAATCGCTGCGATATACACCGCATAATTTCAATTAGGGTTGTTTGTCTCTCTCAACAAAACTGTCGACATAGAATTGCCACCCCGGTCAAGGGATCACATTGCATGGGTTAAGGCTTTGGGACGTTTGAAAGTATAAAGTAACTGGTGTAATTTTACTTGAGGCGTTCCCAAAGGACCTAGTAAAGAAAGCCTTCACCAATCGCTTAATATACCTTATATAGTAGTGACCACTTTATTAATCCCATTAAAAACCTAAAACAACGCATCTCATTTACTCTTATTACTAGGAACAGTAGATGATTGAATCGAATAACCTAACTTGAAAGTTCTGATAGAAACCAAATCGTTTAATTTTTCCCGCGCGTTTAGTAATAATAGCTTCTGACAAAGTCGAATGTAATATAACTTTTGAGTTTTGAGGACGTCATTAACATATGCCACCCTTTTTATAAATAATTTATAAATTATAATTTCACGAAAAAAGCGGCATTGTGAACGGTAAAAAGGAAAAGACTGAAAGATTTTTTCTATGTTTTATTTGCGCAGCGTTGTAACTGCTTATCTTGGCTTGCCTGCACATAAAACAGATAATTAAGCATACACTCGTTCTTCTTAGTGATGCTGACCAAATTGTAAATAGAGATTTTAGTTTTAGTTAGGTAACTGCTCCAGAAAGGTTATTTTCCTAATTTTCGGTGAGTCGGGAAATGTTGTATATTTTTCAGCAATTCGATTGAATTTATTATTTTGTAAATCACGAACACACTTTCTAAAACTGTTATCATTTTGTCAGAAATTGCCTGTTGGAAAAGCCACATGCATTATTCTGATTTTTTTGTGTTTTACTAGCGCACCCGTCTCGCTTCGCTCCGCTTCTCAAGCTTGACGTAGTCGTCTAAGGTTTATGTACCATGCGCGGGCAAAATAAAATAAATAAAATAATTTTAATTAAGGTTTCTATTCAACATTTATTGAAGTGCTTTGGGATATACAATGATTCTTGTTTTTCTGTCAGGTTCGTAAACGAATAAATCAGAAGATTTTCCAACTGGCGAGCAGGCCACATAGAGCTGCCCATGTGAGAAGCGTGGATTCTCCAAATTTAGTCCACACAGTTGCAATGATTATACCCGTTGAAGTAAAAGGGTATACTAGATTCGTTGAAAAGTATGTAACAGATAGAAGAAAGCGTTTCCGACCGTATAAAGTATATATATTCTTGATCAGGATCAATAGCGAAATCGATTGAGCCATGTACGTCTGTCCGTCCGTATGAACGCTGAGATCTCAGGAACTATAACAGGTACAAAGTTGAGATTAAGCATGAATATTCTTGAGATCCCGGGACAGCGCAAGCTTATTTCCGCATCCTGCCACGCCCACTCTAACGCCCACAAATCACGAAAAATAAAATCGCTGAAATCTCGAAAACTATTAGAGCTAGAAAGTTTAAATTCAGTATGTATAAACTTTGGATGCCAGCGCATCTTTTAGTGCTACTATTATCTGGCCACGCCTATTCATGCCCACCAAGCTCAAAAGACGGTTTTCACATTTTCAAGAAAACCTGATATCTCGTTAACTATAAGAGATAAAAAGTTCGAATTAAGCATGTAGGTTTTTATGATGCCTCAAATGCGAATTGTTTTTTTTTCCATCTAGCCACGCCCACCGCAACGCCCACAAAACCCGAAAAACCAAAAATGCAAAAATCTAAAGAACTAAAAGAGCTAGAAAGTTAGGCTTAAGAATACGTATTTTAGGGATGCCACTGCAACTTCCCACGAGTTTTTATCCGGCCACATCCACTCTAACGCCCACAAGCCGCGGAAAACTGTGGCGTCCATAACATTGTAGTCTATGTTTTCATTTGACCTTGTATAACATATTTCTGTTAATATCTATATATCTATGTTAAGATTTTCAAATCGGAATATTATTTCGCTATTTATGAAGAAATTTAGGTTATAGGGCCTCAAATGGGTAGTGACGTCACTATCAGTTAATCAACATGGTTTCTCCGACAATAGGTGGCGTTTGGGGAATTTCCAATAGCAAAATGTATATTTTAAAATTGTGTAAAACAGTAACGGGTATCTTATAGTCGCGGCACGCGACTATAGCGTTTCCTCTTGTTTCTGTTATTATCTATCGATTTACCAAAGATTTTTTAAATCGGAACATTATTTCGCTATTTATGAAGAAATTTGGGTTATAGGGCCTCAAATGGGTAGTGACGTCACTATCAGTTAATCAACATGCTTTCTCCGACAATTTCCAATAGCAAAATGTATATTTTAAAAGTTTGTAAAACAGTAACGGGTATCTTATAGTCGCGGCACTCGACTATAGTGTTTCCTCTTGTTTTCCTTGTGCTTTGTTGATAGTCAAGTCGCACCGGCCGCTGCAAACGTTTGAATTCGAATGGGATATCCGCCGGAATCATTAGGATACAGTACGTCCTCACCTTTAAATTTTCTAGTTCTTTCGTTTCGTTCTTAGATTTGATTGCACCTGGACATCTGACACCTGGATAAAGATTGTAGTCAATGTTACTGTCTTAATGGAATGCAGGAAGATTTAAATCAGTGCGTAGTGTTCGTCTTTATCGAAGCACTCTTGCCCAAACATCGCACACTCGATAACTTTCTAACCTTACTGCCCGTCGTTCAGGTGATTTAGACGAACCAGTCTCAGCGGCATGTACTCGAAAACTTTTAAGCCGTATTGCTCGTTGTTCGTCTGATTCTGAGGCGCGAAATGCTCTTTTCGCTTTTGCTTGAGATGTATATCGACCAACTGCATTTCGCTGTGCGGGCAGTTAAAAATATATACGAAAAAATAAAGAAAACTAAAGACTTAAATGAATTTTAAAAGAAATCTTTATAAAACGTTGAATTGCAATTAAAATAAAAACTGTTTAAATAATACAACCTTCAATTTTATATTGCAACAACGTACACCTTTTACAAAGAAATGTACTCAAAATATTCAATTAAATTGTTTTTTTTAATTGCTATAAAAACAAATAAATAAACAGATTTATTATACCCGTTACTCGTAGAGCAAAAGGGTATAATAGATTCGTAAAAAGGATATAACAGCTGTTAGTAAGCGTTTTCGACCCTATAAAGTATATATATTTTTCATCAGGATCAATAGCGAAGTCGATTGAGCCATGTCAGTCTGACCGTATGAACGTTGAGATCTCAGGAACTATAAGAGATACAAAGTTGAGTTAACTATGAAGATTCTTGAGGTCCCTACGCGGCGCAAGTTTATTACATCATCCTGCCACGCCCACTCTAACGTCCACAAATCGCGAAAAACTAAACTCGCTGACACTCTAGGGAACTATTAGAGCTAGAAAGTTCAAATGCAGTATGTATAATCAATAGATGCTAGCGCATCTTATAGTGATACTATTATTCGGCCACACCCACTCATACGCCCAACAAGCTCAAACGACGGTATTCGCATTTTTTAGAAAAGCTGATATCTCGGTAACTATAAGTGATAGAAAGTTCTGATTGAACATGTAGGTTTTTATAATGCTCCCAATGCTAACTGTTTTTTCCGATCAAGCCACGCCCACTCTAATGCCAACAAAAGACGAAAAAATTCTAAAATCTTGGAACTATAAGAGCTACAAAGTTGTTCTTAAGAATACGTATTTAAAGATTCCACTGTAACTTGCCACGAGTTTTCATCAGGCCACGCCCACTCTAACGCACAAATCGCGGAAAACTGTGGCGTCTATAATATTATTATGAATACCTTCGTTTGACCTTGTATAACTTATTTCTGTTAATATCTATCGATTTACCAAAATTTTTAAATCGGAACATTATTTCGCTATTTATGAAGAAATTTAGGTTATGAGGCCTCACATGGTTTGTGTTGTCACTACTCAAGATGCTTTCTTTGACAATAGGTGGCAGCTTGTGAATTTCTACTAGCAAAATGAATATTTAAAAATTGTGTAAAACAGTAACGGGTATCTTATAGTCGCGGCACTCGACTATAGCGTTTCCTCTTGTTTTTGTATTGCAATTTACGCCTATTTATTAAAAGAGTCATACAAAAATTCACCCAAACTGGAAATTTGTTCCACACGCTCACAACATTTTTTTATACCCGTTACTCGTAGAGTAAAAGGGTATACTAGATTTCATGAAAAATATGTTACAGGTAGACCCTATATATTCTTGATCAGTATCAATAGGGAAGACGATTTTGCCATGTCAGTCTGTCTGTCCGTCTGTCCGTATAAACGATGAGATCTTAGGAACTATAAAAGATAGTTTATTACAGCATCCTGCCACGCCCACTCTAACGCTCAAACATCACGAAAAACTAAAATTGCTTAAATCTCAGGAAGTATTAAAGGAAGAAGGTTGAAATTCAGTATGTATAATCTTTGGATTCCAGCGCATCTTATGGTGGTACCATTATCCGGCCACAGCCACTCTTACGCTCACCAAGTTCAAAAGACGCTTTTCGCATATTCTAGAAAAGCTGATATCTCGGTCTATTCTAGTAAATGAACTACGGTCAGCCAAAAATATTTAAAGTTGTTTATTATAAAAAATAGTTATTTCAAAACCCCGTATGTTTTTAAATGTTTATTTTTTTCATGATCGAAAGTTCATTTAATAGATAATACGATAAAATGTGTGTTTGGTTTTAATACCCGTTATTCGTAGAGTAAAAGGGTATATTAGTTTCGTTGAAGAGTATGTAACAGGTAGAAGGAAGCGCTTCAGACCCTATAAAGTATATATATTCGTGATCAGTATCAATAGCGAAGTCGATTGAGCCATGTCTGTCTGTCCGTCCGTTTGTCCGTATTAACGCTGAGATCACAGGAAGTGTAAGGGATAGAAAATAAAGATAAAGCATGAAGATTCTTGAGGTCCATCGCAGCCCACTCTAACGCCCAGAAATCGCTAAGAACTATTTATACTACTATAAATTTAGAATGTATAATCCTTAGATGCCAGCGCATCTTATGGTGGTTTTCCGGCCACACCCACTCTTACGCCCACCAAGCTCAAAAGACGTGTTTCGCATTTTCTAGAAAAGCTGATATCTCGGTAACTATAAGTGATAGAAATTTTGGTTCTTCGGGTTTTGTTGGCGTTAGAGTAGGCGTGGCTTGATCGGAAAAAACATGCTCAACATATGCTCAATCCGACAATAGGTGGCGCTTGGAAATTTCAACTAGCACAATGAATATTTTAAAATTGTGTAAAACAGTAACGGGTATTTTATACTCGCGGCACTCGACTATAGCATTTCTTCCTGTTTATATATATAAAATATATAGATTATTCCCTTTATGCAACAGTGTCAGTGTATGTCAGTATTTATACCCGTTACTCGTAGAGTATTATAAGATATATTATATTATTATTTTAGAATCGTTGAAAAGTACGTAACAGATAGAAGATTTCCAAGCCTATATTTTTAATCAGAATCAATAGCCTAGTCCATTAAGCCATGCCCATCTATCTGTCCGTATGAACGGTGGGATCTCAGAACTATAAAAGAAACAAAGTTGAGATTAAACATGCAAGGTCTCGAGTTCCCTACGCAACACAGTATCCTACCACGCCCACTTTAACGCCCAATGTTTGCGAATTAAGTGGACTGTATTTTTTTTTTAGGATTTGAGTTTATTTCTTAATTATAAGCGGGTTTACAAAATGTTAAGCGGGGCAGGTTGCAAGCGGTTGCGATCGAGGCAAAAAAAACTATATATAACTGCCGCAAAAACGTGCAGAAAAGATAATGCAGAAAAACGCGTAATACTGCAATACTAATACAAATTTACTGCAATTTCGTTTATGCGTGTGAGATTCAAGCTTTGAGACGAAAAACAAAACAATGATGTGCATTTAACTAGCTACGATTAGAACAACAATACAATGATGAGCATTTAATGCGATTTGACAATAAAACAATAATGATAAATGACCGATCTATTCTTCAGCACCCACAAATAGCGAAAAACTGAAATCGCAGAAATCTAATGAATTATATGAGCTAGAATGTTTGGATTAAGTATGTATAGCCTTGAGATGCCAGTGGATTAGCCAGCCACGCCCACCAAACTCGAAAATGAGATTTCGCTTTTTGAAGAAACGCTGAGATGACGTCGAATATATGTGTTAATAATATGTGATAATAAGTCCTCCAATGCTGTGCCAACAGCGAGAAACGGTAGCCGCATTCTCAACGAACGCCGAGATCGCGCTAACTATAAGTAAAAGACCGTTAGGATTAACCATGTTGTTTCCAATGATCCCACCAAAGCGAATTACTTTTTACCCATATGCAGCGGAAAACCATAATATTAAAATGTATGTCTTTGTTTGACATTATATAACATTTCTAGCTATTTATATCTATGGATTTAGAAGGAAGCGTTGTCAATGATCAGGGTCAATAGCCGAGTCGACTAATCCATGTCTGTCTGTATAAACGCTCAGATCGAAGGAACTTTAAGAACTAGAAAGATGGAATAATATTTGGTTTCCTGGTTGTGATGAGCGTATATAATGAAAACTACAAGCAATTTTGTGGAAGAAAAAAAACCACACATTTTGGCTTATTACCAATTTGTGCGCTATTAAATAACGTAAGTCATGAAATCACCATCGTGGAACTTGTACCTCGTCGGAATCACAGGCAGCGGCACCAAAATAACACTATTATGGCTCAGAAGCTATAGCGGTCTCGAAAAATTTGAATTGGTAATGCTCTGTTCAGCTCTAGCGAAGTCAGAATGCAAGCCATGGATGGAGCATTACCTAACAGAGCTTTGAGGAGCACGTGTACACCAAGAGACAAACCCGATTTTAAATATTTTTATTGTCATTAGACATCCTTGGATGACTTACTTACCTATGTATGTACCTTTTTCAGTTAGCAATATCGTCAATATACCTTAAATGAATCCAATGTTATTTAGCTCCACCCTAAGCGAATGGAATATGATCGTAGTTTCATGGTAGAGGCTTAATGGCCTTATTAAATTGCAGAAGCTTTTAGAAATCTTATAAATACAAAGCTCTACAGAGAACAACATATGTCAGTTACCGAGCGGTGGATCTCTTTTTTTGTCAAGCTATTTTGCCTATAGTACAGGAACGATTGCCAATACAGCAGGGGAATGAAAATTACAGAATCTAAGTCATTGAAAATATTCAGACACACGATGTTGCAATCACAATCACAGCTGCTATAAAGACTGTTTAAATAAACAGATTTTGCTGAAGAGAACAAAAGCAGAAATTCAATTAGGAAACTATAGATATCCAAGTTAATTTTAGACCCTTTTGCTTGCTAAATGTTTTATCTAATTGTTTCCTAAGGATTCAAAATTTTAAAGGAAATTCAAGCAATCGGTACAGTACCTTTGACACAATATAGCCATTTGCTCAGAAAGGTATCGAGATACACAGAAGTGTCAATGACAATCCGTTGACGTCAACTCGGCATCGTGCTCAAGAGTTGGACATTTCGCGCTTTTCCCTGCAACGGATTTTAACCAAAGACCTCCGTCTAAGTCCATATAAGATTTAATTGGTTCAGCAGCTTAAGCCGCACGACCATCCAATGCGTTTCCGGTTCGCGGAATGATTTAGGAGCGCTTGGTCAAAGATGACCATTTTTACCGAAAAATCGTGTTTTCTGATGAGGCCCATTTCCACTTCGGTGGTTACGTTAATAAGCAATGCATCCACAACGAGTGACTGTTTGTTGCGGTATGTGCTCGGGTGGCATCATTGGGCCGTTTTTCTTTGAAAACGAGGAAGGAGCCGCCGTAACCGTTAAGGGTGTCCGCAATCGCGGCATGTTTGAAGACTTTTTCTTTTCGCGTCCAGCAGGACGGCGATACGGGCCACACAGCTAACATCACAATTGATCTTTTGCGCGGTACGTTCGAAAATCGCATAATCAGCCGAAACGGCGTTGTCAACTGGCCGCCTCGCAGCTGCGATATGACCCCGTTGGACTATTTGTTGAGGGGTGCCGTCAAGGATAAGTGTTACGCCAACCACCCAGAGACGATTGACGACCTAAAGCACGAGACCGAATGGGCTAGTGTTAAGCCAGCCGAGGCAGCCATATGATCGAACTGGAATCATAAACCGCAATGTTGAGGCTATAAAAAAAAATGTTTAAATATATACTAGTTGCGATTTTAAAACCCAAATCTTTTGTGGTCGTTTCTTTCTTCACTTTATAAGTGAAATAAAGTTGGTATTAAGCATGCAGATTCTTGAGATACGCAGCGTATGTTTCAGTGTCTTGCTCCGGCCACACTATGGCCTACAAAACATAAAACATGTTTTTTATATGCACTTCCAAGATCAGAACAAACTGAGTTCCAAGTAATCTTTTCTTTCGGTTAATAATTTAAGACATATATGCCACTCTGCAATCAATTTTTAGAAAAAACGATAGGCTTTCTAAAATATTAAAAGCGGAACTAGTTCACCATCGGCCGCGAGAACAACACGTGATTTTTTATTGTTCGTGCTTAGTCTTTTTCCGATAACTGAAAATGGGAGTTTTTTCTTTAAAATTTTCTTTGTCAACTGGGGAATGATTATTATGCTTATAGGTGCTATATTGAAAACTTTAGGAGAACTTACGATTTATACTGTTATAATCATCCTCAAATATTTGAGCTTTGTCAGATTGGAGTGACCAAACCTTTAAAAGGTTTTACATTTCAGTGGTCTAGGTATATAGGGTCGTACATTGTCACACTAATTGTGGATTGGTTTAGTGATTTTTGTTCTGTAGCTTCGACCTGAGAGTCCTGGAATTGGGATTTGGGGTTTTGTGTTTTACCTCTCCGCTCAATGGTATCAATCAATCTTTCAACTGATCCCATGGTAGTGCTTCTTTAAGTTGTAGGGAATGCTTGGGCTGCTGCGCATTTAATTTAATTTTAAACAGAACTTTTTGAGGTATTTGGTATTGTGTTTTCTGAAATATGCTTTGAGCCCTTTTTTGAGCTGGTGATCACGACGAATAATATTATATAAGGTTAAACTATAGCCACAGTTTTCCGCAGCTTGTGCTACGGTAGCTTTTAAGCTTCCCGAGATCTCATTGTTTTTAGATCTTCACATCTTAATGGGTACAAGAGTGAGCGTTTTATAGTACCCGAGATTCGAGCGATTTTGATTAGTCATTTTAATTTTTGGTCGTAAGAATGGGCGTGGCTTGATAATGACATAGTGAAAGAAATAAGAAATTAATCAAAAAGTAATAAGAATAAAAATACTTAAAATAAACAATTTAAATATATAATATTATAAAGAAATATATTTTAACATTGTGAGGTAACTTTCACGCGGCCCCGCCGCTCTTAGATATAGAGACATTTAGGTAAGAGTAGTCCGTAAGCTAGAATTTAGGTTTAAGGAATAGTTAAGACCCACGGATGGCACTCAGATTTAAGTTAGTTTAGACCACGGAGGGCAATTAGACTTACGTTAGTTAAGACCCACAAAGGGCACTTGTACATACATACATATCGTTAGGCTTCACCGCCAGACAACATCGATCCCGCAACACCACGCCCCTAACATCACCCGCAACATCACGTCCGCAACATCACCACGCCTTGGGTACATCGCGCTCACAGCGCAATCACAACCGGCAGAGCCAACATTACACCGACAGAGCCAACATCACACCGGCAGAGCCAACCAACGCGCACGAACACACCACGTGACGCCGGCGCAGTTAAGCTAGAGAGAAGAGGACGACGACAGCTCGGACGAAGACAGCGAAAGGGCCGTTGCCGCGGTCGGCAGCAGAGAAGGGCCTCGAGCAGCTTCCGCTGCCCGCCGATTGGGGAGTCGGTTATGTGAGTTGAACGAAACCCGGGTGACGGGATCGGCAGCCTATATCCTTCCTCATAGTTTGGGCACCGGCACCCGGCTGACGGGACCGGACAACCGATTGCCGGGTGACGGGATCGGCCGCCCGCGAAAACCCCGACTCCCCCCTCGAAAAACCCACCTCACACCCAAATCTCGCATCCCTTTTCCTGCCAGTCTCAGTATTTACAAATATTTCTGTAGGGGACCCTGGGCTGACTGAAGTTTATATCCAGGCCTGTGATTAGCATCGTTACAGATGGCGCCCGAACAGGGACCAGGCAGGGCTAGGCAGGATAATTCCAACCTTCATGGCGTAAAGAACAATCAGGGAGATTTGGGTCAAAATTCGAGGTTGGGTACGGAAGGCTAGGGGAGTAAGCACGTTTTGCAGCGGGGCGAAACAGAGCAAGAAAGAGAGAGATGGAGGGAAGCGTAGCCACGTGGAGTTAACGGCAAGCAAGTATAGTCACACGTAGAAACACAATACGCACGCGCACACGAGCACGTGAACACGTTAAGAAAAAACAAGAGCAAACGCTATATTCGAGTGCCGCGACTATAAGATACCCGTTACTGTTTTACACAATTTTAAAATATTCATTTTGCTAGTGGAAATTACCCAAGCGCCACCTATTGGCGGAGAAAGCATGTCGAGTAACTGATAGTGCCGTCACTGCCCATGTGAGGCCTTATAACCTAAATTTCTTTATAAGTAGCGAAATAATATTCCGATTTGAAAAATCTTTGGTAAATCGATAGATAGAAACAGAAATAAGTTATAAAACGACAAACGAAGGCATACATAATATCATTATAGACGCCACAGTGTTCCGCGGTTTGTAGGCGATTGAGTGGGTGTCGCCGGATAAACTCTAGTGGGAAGTTGCAGTGGCATCCCTTAAATACGTATTCTTAAGCCTAACTTTCTAGCTCTTTTAGTTCCCGAGATTTTTGCTTTATTGGTTTTTCGGGTTTTGTGGGCGTTAGGGAGGGCATGGCTGGATAGGAAAAAGTTAATTTGCATTTGGAGCATTATAAAAATCTACATTTTTAATCCGAACTTTCTATCACTTATAGTTACCGAGATATCAGGTTTTCTTGAAAATGCGAAAACCGTCTTGAGAGCTTGGTGGGCGTATGGATGGGTGTGGCCAGATAATAGTACAACTAAAAGATGCGGTGGCATCCAAAGTTTATAAATACTGAATTTCAACTTTCTAGCTCTAACAGTTCCCGAGATTTTAGCGATTTTAGTTTTTTTGCGATTTATGGGCGTTAGAGTGGGCGTGGCAGGATGCTGAAATAAACTTATAGAATAAACAAGAATCTTCATGCTTAATCTCAATTTTGTATCTACTATAGTTCCTGAGATCTCAGCGTTCATACGGACGGACATACGGTCATGGCTTAATGGAGTTCGCTATTGATCCTGATCAAGAATATATATATTTTATAGGGTCTAAAACGGTTCCTTCTACCTGTTACATGCTTTTCAACAAATCTTGTATACCCTTTTACTCTACCGGTAACGGGTATAAACACAGAACAAAGGGGAGAGAGGGATCCGCAGGACCTAAGTCACGTCGACGCCGTAGCCGGCAACCACGCCATCAGATATCTAGTTCCCCTATCCCTTTTGCACAACTGGTTTCTTACCGAGGAGGATGCCCAACGCCGGCAGAACCGGAGATATATAAGTCGCTATCGACACACAATCGGGAGCAGTCAACCAACGGAGTCCTGAGGGACAACATCGACCACCAACCTCAAGCAACAAGGACACTCCTACTAGCCAGGACTAGCAAGGATACACATCCTTCAAGGAAAACCAACGCATCGCCGCTCCTGCACCCTAGCCAGGACACACATCAACAACTACATGGTAGTCTCCTGGATATCCTACAGGAAGAAGCACGAGCTCGAGGCTATTCTTCTCGAGCTCGGCCTCGAACAAAACGGTACGGTCGACGAGCAGCGGGCCGGACTGTACGCATTCGCCAGGCAAACAGAACACTCCGAAGATACCCTGATCCGGCTCGGGGAGATGGAACGCAAGTATGGAAACGCCCCCTCCGGAAGCTCCAAGCCACCATCGCCGCTACCCCCTCCCACGAAAAGGGACCAAGCAGTAGCCACAGTACGCACCGGTGCGCCCCAGTACGTTGCCGGCATTTGTTCGATGTTGATTGATAAAGTGCCCAAATGGGGACTGACCTTCGACGGCACCTCGGACCGGCTCAGTTTCATAGAACACATCGAAGAACGGGCGGATACCCACCGGATTAACCGTGAGTATCCGTCGCACGCTATCATAGTCCTCCTGACTGGCCGGGCGGAGAATTGGTTCCGAATCAGTGATCTGCAGGGACGGACCTGGACCGAAGTTCGTCGGGAATTCTTGGACTTCTTCCTACCGCCCCGGTACTACCAACGCCTCGACGACGAGATCCGTTCACACTTTCAGAAAGTGAATCAGCCGTTCAAGGAGTACCTGGTAGACCCCCGCCTTCAGATGCACAGCGCTGGATACTCACCGGAGCAGGAATTGGAACGGGTCTATGAGAACATGCTGCCTGAATACCAGATGTTCACCCGACGCCAGGATTTCAAAACGCTGACTGAACTCACACACTTGGTGGTCAACTTCGAAGTTGCCCGCAGCCGCGAAGGCTGAAACGTCCATGGATACCCATCGGCGAGCACAGACGCCGAGTATCGACCCCAGCACTGCCTGCTGAAACTGCGGCCGGGCCGGCGATTACGCCATGGAAAGCCGACACCCGCGAGTCATGTTATTTTGGGACTGCGGCCGCCAGGGCATACGCACTATTGCGTGCTGCAGGAACCAGACGCCGGGAAACGGGCAAGGGCCTCGGGTATCAGGGAGTCAGACGGGGAACCCACCGAACTCCCGCAGCCACTAACCTACTCCATCCAGCAGGACCGAAACCGTATCCGTGCACGGGTCACTGTCGAGGGGCGCCCTCTCACCGTTACCTTGGATACGGGAGCCTCGCATAGCTTCATAAGCGAACGCCTGGCAAAGGAACTCGACGGGGGAAGGAATCGCCGCGCTGTGCGGACCAAAGTAAAGCTAGCCGACGAAACCGGTCGGGAGCTCACAAAGACCCTGCGAACCACGATACAGCTGGGCGAAGCTCGGGTCAGCTCTCATCACGGCGGACGTGCTGGACGACCTTCTGCTCGGCATGGACTTCCTGTGCTACGGCGGAGCCACACTGCAATGTGGGGGCCTAACCCTAAATCTCCAGCCACATACTTCGGCTCGACACACGAGAACCAGCTCGCGGACACCGACACGAGCGGAACAAACACGCACGCCGCCGCAACACGCGTCGGCCGCCGCACAGGCGCATCCATCGCCCACCTCACAGGCGCATCCACAGGCCGCCTCACAGGCGCATCCATCGGTCGCCTCACAGACGCATCCACCAGCCGCCGCACAGGCGCATCCATCACCCGCCTCATAGGCGCATCCATTGGTCACCTCACAGACGCATCCACAAGCCGCCTCACAGGCGCATCCACAAGCCGCCTCATAGACGCATCCATCGGTCACCTCACGGATGCATCCAAAAGCCGCCTCACAGGCGCATCCATTGGTCACCTCACAGACGCATCCACAAGCCGCCTTATAGACGCATCCATCGGTCACCTCACAGGCGCATCCGCAAGCCGCCCCACGAAAACATCGCAGGGCTGCACATACGCGTCCCTGTCCACGCAAACACACGCACGGCTCCAAGCTGGGCTGGAGCACTGCCCCCTCCCGACGCATCAGAAGTCCAACACAACCCATTTCGCCAACTGGTAAGGAGAGTCCGTTTTAGCTTTCGCTAACGCCGAGTAAGACGCCGAGGAGGAACAGAGACACAGCAACCAAGAGGAAAACTATCCAGAGCCCTGAATAGGGAAGTTCTTGGAGCGAGAGCTGTCCCATTTCGAAACCATCGCCGACGTCTCCCACATCGCCGAGCACACGATCGTGATGCGCAGCGATCGCCCCATCAAACAACGCTATCACCCACGAAACCTCACGATGAGCGCCATCATCGACCAACAGATCGACGAGCTCCTCCGGGATGGTCGTAAAGAGCCCTCCAAGAGCCTCCGTAGCGCGCCGATAGTCATCGCGGCAAAGAAGAACGGGGAGGAAACACATCCTGGAACGGCTACGGAAGGCACGCTACATATCAACGTTGGACCTGAAAAACGGGTACTGGCAGATCCCAGAAGCTCCCGCCAGTCGCGAGTGCACGGCATTCACAGTCCCGGGCCGCGGGCTATTTTACTGGAATGTGATGCCCTTCGGGCTACACTCGCCTGCTGCCACCTTCCAACGGGTAGTGGATACCGTCATCGGCCCGGACATGGAACCACACGCCTTCGCCTACCTGGACGACATCATCGTCGTCGGGTCCCCACTCTCTGAGCACATGCGGAACTTACGCGAGTCTTCCGACGGCTCCGAGAAGCTAACCTCCGGCTCAATCGGGACAAATTTCAGTTTTTCCAGCGGAGCAAAAAAATTGACCCCTCCCACGAACGTGAAGGAGCTTCGCCGATGTCTAGGTATAGCGTCGTGGTACCGCCGCGAAATGGGAATGGACGGAGAAGCAGGAGCAGGTTTTCCAGCGTCTGAAGGATCTGCTCACCGAGGCCCCGGTGTTTGCGTGCCCGGATTTTGAGGAGAAATTCGTACTCCAGACGGACGCAAGTGACTATGGGGTTGGGGCCGTACTCACCCAGACCATAGATCAACAGGATCGCGTAATCGCTTACGCCAGCCACCGGCTAAATACCGCTGAACGCAATTACTCCGTGACGGCAAAGGAATGCTTTGCGATAGTGTGGGCCATCCGCAAGATGCGCTGCTACCTCGAGGGGTACCGTTTCTAGGTAGTCACCGACCACCACTCCACCACTCGCTAAAGTGATTGAACTCCATCGACATCCCCACGTTCCAATACGACGACCTACCGACGCGGAGTCCAGAACCTGGCCGCGGACGCGCTGTCGCGCCAGCCTATGGCAAGATTACAACAGGCATAAGTACAAGACAGCGACTGTAAGTGGATCACGAAAATGTTACGCAGGATCCAGCAGGAGCCGGCCACGTATCCGGATTTCCGAGAGGAGAACCGACAACTCTACCGGCGCATCGGACTGCGCCCAGAGGACGAGGAATATACCCCTCTAGAAGCTATGCGTGGGTACCCGCGACCGCGCAAGAGTGCTGACGGAATGCCACGACCACCCCACCGCTGGACATCTGGGCGTGCGGTAAACAAGCACGCTAGTGGCCCAGAGGTACTACTGGCCCGGACTATTCCGAGAGGTAACTAAATTCGTGCCAAGGTACGTTCAAGGTAAGCCAGAAAGAGAAGATGTTCACGCGCCAGGTCGACGAACCTTTCCACGTGTTATGCACGGACTTCGTGGGACCACTTCCGCGTTACAAGCAAGGGAACACTGTCCTACTGGTGTTCCTCGACGCGTTCACCAAGTGGGTGGTACTTGTCCCCCTACGAAGAGAAACCGTGCCGTACCTCGAACGGGCATTTTGAGAACGAATTCTGAGCCGTTTCGGAGTTCCTCGGACTTTGGCCTGCGACAACGGGACACAGTTCACCAGCCGAGACTTCCGGACATTTTGCAAGTCGCTGGGAATGGAATTGAAGCATACTGCACCTTACACGTCCCCCCAAAACCCTACGCATAGGGCGAACAGAACGGTTAAAACAATGATTGCACAGTACTTGGGATCAGCTTTTCCCGGAGATCTCACTCGCCGTGAACAGCAGTGTGTCGGACACCACGGGCTTCAGCCCCGCCTTCCTGGTCCAAGGCCTGAAGCCACGGCTACCAAACGCGCTCTACGACGAAGTCACCCCGGGACGAGGAACATCACTGATTTCCCCTGCGGAACGGAGTGAGCAGCTACACAACATATTCAAAGTTGCCCGCGACAATGCCAAGCGTGGTATGGCCGAGCAGGGCAGGCACTACAACCTACGAAGACGTGAGTGGAAACCACCACTAGGCTCCCTGGTTCTCGCCCGCCGCCATGTACTGCCCAACGCAGCCGAGGGTTTCGCGGCCAAACTGGCCGAAAGATACGAGGGGCCGTTCCGAATGGTTTAAGTTCCTCTCCCCTAACATAGTCAGGCTGCAAGACGCCGGAAGCCGCCGTCGCCGCACGGCCAGCATAAACAACTTCAAGCCCTACCATTAGGGCGACGAGGATGACGACGACGACGACACGCCGGGGACACCAGAACCATCCGCATCCGCACAGACCAGTAATCCAGAGCTGCAGGGCATTTAGGAGGACAGGAGCTTAGAATACGCACCACATCTAGGCAGGCGACGAACCTGTGGTACGCTATAAACCGCTTCCCACCTCCTCAGGTCCCCATACAACGAAACACGGGAACCCATCACGGAGCTGCCAGATCTGCGAAAATACTTCCCCACGACAACAACCACCGCAGGACGTCACAGCAACGGGCTATCGATAAGTACAGCGCCAACCGAGCGATCGTGTTCATCTCAACAAAACTGTAAAGAAAACTAAGTCTACAACAATGCCAGGACACCACCGCGAGCGACACCGCCACCACAGAGAGATACAACGTCACCACCACCGGCACGACCGGCAAGTCGTCCGACACCACCTGGAAGACGAAGACGCCCCCGCTCCAACCGGGACAATGTCCGACCGCGAGGAGCCACACTGGGCACACATGGACACCACGGGCGCAGGACGCGACCCGGTCCCACGACCACGATCGGCCAACAGTGAGACACCATCTCCAACCATCAGTCCCGCGTGGTGCGGGGGACTCACGTTGGAAGAAATAATGGCCTCTCTCTTCGAGGCAGAAGGAGAGGGAGAGCTGGACGATTTCCAAATAGAGATCGAGTCATTTCCACAGCATCCGCGGGAAGCCACTACGCCGAATCCCACAGGACCGCTGGGCGCGGTATACGAGGACATCTCCGACACGGAAGTCCTAGAACTTAGCTCGGGTGACGAAAAACAACGGGATACGACAGCGATCCTATACAAGGTCATACGAAAACATACACTACAGTTTTCCGTGGTTTGTGGGCGTTCGAGTATGCGTGGCCGGTGACCAGTGGCATCTTCTTAATACGTATTCTTAAGTACAACTTTCTACCTCCTCTAGTTCCCGAGAGTGGGCGTGGCTTGATCGGAAAAAAACAATTCACATAAGGGACATCATTAAAACCTATATGCTTAATCCGAACTTTCTATCACTTATAGTTACCAAAATATCAGCTTTTTTAAAAAATGCGAAAATTGCACTTGGTGGGCGTATGGGTGGGCTTGGCCGGATGATGGTACCACCATGAGATGCGCTGGCATCCCAAGACTATGTATACTGAATTTTAATTTTTTAGCTTTTATAGTTTCTGAGATTTAAGCGATTTTAGTTTTTCGTGATTTGTGGGCGTAAGAGTGCGCGTGGCTGGATGCTGAAATAAACTTGCGCCGTCCAGGGACCTCAAGAATCTTCATGCCTAATCTCAACTTTGTATCTGTTTTAGTTCCAGAGATCTCAGTGTTCATACGGACGAACGGACGGACGGACAGACGGACATGGCTCAATTGACTTCGCTATTGATCCTGATCACTTTATAGGGTCGGAAACGCTTCATTCTATCTGTTACATACTTTTCAACGAATCTAGTACACCCTTTTACTCTACGAGTAACTGGTAACTGGGACTCGGCCAGGATAGGGTCAGTAACGTTTCCTTCTACCTGTTACATATTTTTCAACATATCTAATATACCCTTTTACTCTACGAGTAACGGCTATAAATATGCTTGATCGTTGGGCACGTATCTGAGAGAGTGCGTTACTCTCACTACTTTTTTGGTTTTTATTATTTTACAATGTTTATTTCACTTACTTGCTGGTTTAAACATACAATTTTTTGTTTTAAAGTATCGTCTTTTAGGTGGATAGGTTTTAGAATCAAATCGAAGCTATTATGCACAGCTAAACATTGATAATTTTGGATAAAAGGACACAGCAAATAAAGACAAGTTTATTTTGGGGAATACAACTAATTTGCCACAAACTAAAGGAAAGGTTTCATTTTCCAAAGAATAAGTTCTTTATTACAATAGGCAGAACAGATAGTTTGGCAACGGACCTCTTGACCAAGCCGGCTGCGCTACGAACCATAGCTACTCTTATGTTGTCATCCTTTCCTGGTATGCAGTTCCGGTCCTTTAAGGGCTGGCAAGTTTTTATCCTTTATAAACTGCTACAATAGTCTACTCCATAAAAATAAAATTTGGCTTTCCACAATCCGCCAAGGTGTGGTGAACGGAGAGGTATGAATCTCACTCCTTGAGTGCGTCGATCTCACTAGCAAAATGGCAAAGTGGATTCCATTTACTAGAGTACGCTTGAAAGACGGTTTTCGAAATGGTCAACTTGATCAAGCAATTGAATGTGAATAAATCATTTCTCCAGCTCCTCAGCAGTGCTTCAGCCTTAAAATGAACCCACTTAAGATACTTTTCTGGAATGTTAATGGTATCTCAGATAAAGCCAGTGAAATTAAGCTCTTCGCACACAACGACAGCTTTGATATCCTACGCTTAAGTGAGATAAGGCTTATTCAAGGGGAAGCTGTCAAAATATATGGCTATTCTTTCTATCCAGCATATAAAGCAGGACGGCACATTCACGGCAACGAAGGCGCGGCGGTATTGGTGAGGCGCTCTCTTACTCATTTTCCACAAAGTATTATTGAAACAGAATCTATTCAAATGCCTTCCATTAAAGTTTCTACAGGCTTAGGACATGTGGTATTAAGGCATTTCACTGACATTCTCGCTTCTTGTGGTCGGTCGTATCTGATTAGAGGCGATTGGAATGCTCGCCATTGGATGTGGGGCGACACATACAATTCACACAGGAGGTGTGAGCTAGTCGAGTCTATTTTAGCCAGAAATTACTCTGGTTCACCAACTAGATACCTATATATTTCTAGCCAAACAGCTATTTGCATTATACGCACTATACTACAGGATACTGGATTCTGAAATAAATAAAAAGATGGGATTTGGAATCTGATCACATAGCTCTTCTTGTTAATCTGCAAAAAAAATGGCGTTAATGTAAGACCAAGTTATCGATTAATCTCAAGGGTTACTGATCTCAGAGCTTTTAAACAACAGCTAGAGAGCTCCTTCCAATTAAATTCTGTACTGGACTGTTAAAAAGACAAAATACATAGAGTTGCGACTGCTTCACCTTTGTAGCGCTTAGTGCAGCTGGAGGTTGGTCCAACGCTATCTAAATGCTGGGTAAGAGTCGGTGCGCCATCTAGATCTCGCTGGGGAGGATCGGTGGTATAGCAGGGTTAGACGGATCGGGTTAACAGGGTGAGCTGTCACATTTTCTCAGAGTGAGAGAATTTCTCCAAGTAGGTTCTCAGTGCTAGGTCAGGCGCACAAAGGCGCAGCAGCAGCAGTAGATAACACGGCAACGGAGCCAGAAATTGATAGCCCAATATTTTCGGCCTAGTAGAGGGGTGAGTACGAGGGCTTGTGATGTTCTAAGGAGGCTTATTTTTAGACCTACAGGTGCCGCCCCAACTCCACATAAGCAACCCATAGTACCGACATCATCAAGCGCACCAGCGTAAAAGCCAGCAAAATCGTCGCTGCTCAAAAATCAGAGAGCGCAAAGAAACCAGCGCGAGATCGAGGGTTTCGGCAAAGGCTTCGCTAGAGGGAAATATTTCAGGGTTCCATCATTAGTTTTCCTGTAGTGTAATGCTAAGCCTCGAGCGAGAATAAGCCGTAAATGCTGTAGAAAACTTGTAAAATCGACAGAATCTTAATTAATTCAGTTTTAGTGCTATATTTATTTTTTGATTTAGAGAGTGAAAGAAAAAAAGAATATGAGTCAGTTTTTTTTGTACATTCAAATATGAATTAGTCTTAAAGCAAGAAAAGAAAAGGTTTCTAATAAAAGGGGGAGAAAAAAGAAGAGAAACCCCAACGAATGTACGAGCATTCCGATAGTGGTACCGGGTAATGTTTAGTTAAATTAAAATTTACAGTTCCTCCCAGACACCAATCTACCGTCGCCGAAAGCGCTTTCTTCGATGGAGCATTAAAAGAAATTGGTGAGTGTTGACTTCATAGTAAAAAAAATGATTAGCCTAATTGAAATAAAAAGACCTATGTTAATTTAAAAATATTTCTGGATGAATTCAGTCACAGAAAATAAAAACATGTTAATTTAAAAATGTTAATTTAAAATTAATTTAAAAATAATTCTGGATGAATTCAGTCACAGAAAATAAAAACATGTTTAAGTCACACGATTTCGCAAAGCATAGCAAAAGAACCAAAATAATAAAACTGCATTTATTTGTTTGTGCGAACGCAACTCAATCGCCGAGTTACGGTTTTCCTGTCCTCACGCTCCACGTCTCCCAAATACTATACCTTGATCACTTTAATTGTTTCTTTTTAATTTTAATAGCGCGATTCCAACATTTGTTTAATCACCCCCAATTTTAATGTGTGTTTTTAAGAGTATTATTTCGCCTAAGTTTTAATAAATATTTTTAAAATCTTCTAAGGACCGGTTTATTTGCCTAAGACGGGGTCATCAACAAATAGAAAAAGAAAAGGATATGATGACCATAGGAAGGAAGGAAGTCCGAATTATTCGTAATTCGTTAAAACTTCAACTGATCCTAATCCTCGTTCTTGAAGTTATGGCATTGTTCTCACCAGGGAAGCCCGAGAATTACAAAAAAAAAGGGCGCCTTCGAAGAAGTGTAATTCGTTCTCAAGATCCTAGGGACCGAAGTAGGTGTACGGGGCAGCTGAATAACTAAAAAACCTTTTAGGGGAACTCAGAAGAGAGTTTTTCAATAAAAAAATTTTTCTCTATGGATTATACCGTTTACAAGAACTTTTCTCTATGGAAGTGCACAAAGCCGTTTAAACGACAACCCCTTAGACAAGTTCTTGTCGTATTCCCTAGTAATAGGGAAAAATTAGAGCTGGCCAATGCTTTCGGTCAACATCTAGAGGATCGTTTCCCTATGTCTTTGCCTCGATAGAAAAAGCTAGAGAGACCTATGAGCTTGGACTTCATTGCAGATGTCATTGTCTATTAAGCCTATAAAGGTTGAAGAAATATCTGAAGCCATCCAATGTTTGCCGAAAAATAAAGCTCTGGATATTGATAGGATAGCGCTACGTTGAAGGCTTAGCCAAAAAAAAAGATTCCATTTATAGCATTAATTCTTATACTAGATTCGTTGAAAAGTATGTAACAGATAGAAGGAAGCGTTTCCGACCCTATAAAGTATCGATTGAGCCATGTCCGTCTGTCCGTCCGTCCGTATGGACGCAGAGATCTTAGGAACTATAAGAGATACAAAGTTGAGATAAGGCATGAAGATTCTTAAGGTCCTTGCAGCGCAAGTTTATTTCAGCATCCTGCCACGCCCTCTCTAACGCCCACAACCCGCAGAAAATTGTGGCGTCATATTATTATAGTGCATGTTTTTGTTTGTCCTTGTATAATATATTTTGGTCAATATCTATCGATTTGTCAAAGATTTTTCAAATCGGAACATTATTTCGCCATTTATGAAAAAATACATATATGTATAAGGCTTCACATGGGCAGTGACGCCACTATCAGTTACTTACCATGCTTTTTGTGACAATAGATGGCGCTTTGTGAATTTCCACTGTTGCTCTATTCGTGTTATACTTCTGATATACCAAGCCCTAACTGACAACAGTCCCTCAAAAATACTTATTGCGACATATGCAGATTGCATTGCAGTCATATACACCTCCAGATGTCACAGAGAAGCAGCCAATGGTCTACAGAAATACTTTGCCACCATTGCAGCTTTGTACAAACGGTGCAAGCTAAAGATTAATCCGTCAAAAACAACGAACACCTGTTTTACATTTAAAACACTAATAATCAATAATCTCTAACCTCTAATCCCGTTAGAGGAAGTTATTCTGGAGCAGCAGTCACCAGATAAATAACTTGGTATTACCCCAGAAAAAACGCCTCACCTTTGACCCACATCTTAAGAACGCCGTGGCATCCAATTTGGCTTTAAGGGATTCAAATTTGTGGAATCACCAAATCAAATTATAAAAGGAATCAGGTTTTACAAAATAGTATGCTAAGAAGCATAACAGACTGTTCGTGTCCACTCTTTGTAGAGATCTGAAGTTGTTCACTGTGGACAATCCTTATTCCGAAAGTAAATGAAGCGATGTATATGAGCAAAAATACGGTGAAGCTTTTCATAAAAATGTTGATCTCTTAAGCAAGTATACTTAAAAGATCCACCGCAGCCGAGGTAAACAATGTGACGTTTCTGCGCTCCGGAAGATCGCGAAGAAGCTCCGGCCAAGCTGCAGTGTGGAAGCATGAATGGTGGTCCATTTTTGGCTTTGGACCTTGAGCCTTGGGGAAAACATCCTCGAGATGCCAGATTTTCAGGTATTGGAAAGTTTAGTTGGGTGGTATGCTGAACGGTAGCAGTTTGGTTACGTTTCTGGATCAGTTGATTTTTGAGCTCATTGTAGACTGAGCAGCCGCTGTACCTGGCAGTACAGTTCACAGTACAGTTGCTATACTTCCTTAGAGCAGAATCTTCTTTATTATTTTCTAGGCATTCTTATGTGATGTGAAGATCACCGCAGGGAACACAAACTGCATGTAGAATGCAATAGATTTTGGGTATGTCCATATTCCTGGCAATGCACGCATTGGATAGGACCGTTTCTTTTATGAGGCTCCTCAACGGTAATTCTACGACGGAGACGGTACTGAAGCGTCTTGGAGTTTCTCCACTCTGGCGTTATCTCGATCTTAATTAATTAATTCGGAAAACATAAAGCGCCTTCCAGACAGTTTGTGGGTAGTTTTTTGAAGCGTGTACGTGTGACTGGATCGTTGATGAATAAAACATCACGTTTACGTGCTCGTCCACTTCGGTCGGTCGAAAATATCGCTGCATTACCGCTCGACACCGTGCTAAAGAGTTGGACATTTCGCGCACTTCCCTGCAACGGATTTTAACCAAAAAGTGGCCATCCAATACGTTTTCGGCTCGCGGAATGGGCTCAGAAGCGCTTGGTCGAAGATGACCATTTTTACCGAAAACCATTTTCACCTCGGAGGTTATGTTAATAAGCCAAACTGTCGCATTTGGGGTTCAGAAAATCCACACGAGGTCTTGGAGAAGCTAATGCATCCACAACGAGTGACTGTTTGGTGCGGTATGCCGTCGGGTGGCATATTTGGGCCGTTTTTCTTTGAAAACGAGGAAGAAGCCGCCGTAACCGTTAATGGTGTCCGCTATCACGATATGTTTGAAGACTTTTTCTTTTCGCGCCACACAGCCAACGTCACAATCGATCTCTTGCGCGGTACGTTCGAATATCGCATAATCAGCCGAAACGGCGATGTCAACTGGTCTCCTCGCAGCTGCGATTTGACCCCGCTGGACTAATTGTTGAGGGGTACCGTCAAGGATAAGTGTTACGCGAACCACCCAGAGACGATTAACGACCTAAAGAAAAAGATTGAAGTCGCCATCAGGGCCATTGAGGGCCAGACGATCGAAAATGTGCTTAAAAATTGAGTCGACCGAAATGGCTACTGTAAAGCCAGCCAATGCAGTCATATGACAAAAATTTTTAGAAATTTATACTCCTTGTTTTTTTATAGCGATTTTAAAACGCAAATCTTTTTCCCTTTATATACCAAAAAATCCAGGAGAGTATTTGAATATAATGTAAATTTGGTTGAAACAATCTAACTGTATGGGAACTTTGCAAGCTAGGGCTAACGCGTTGCAACTACTATCTAGTGTTGCAGAACGTGGCTGTGATTGACGACAAACACTACACCCCGCTTTTCTGTGAATGAATTTATAACCAATTTTCTACAGCCGACTTCTCATTCATGTACTGCGCCCGGTGCGGAATTAGCGGAGGTTCAGAATTAGTTTCGAATTTGGAAAAGTGTCCAGCGCATCGCACCAACGACGAGCAACTACAGCGGCTACCAACATCGATCGAGTCAGCCTAAAGGAATCGACAGAGGGACTGAGGGACATCAGCAGCATTGTCCACCTCTCTGGAGACAGGTCAACTATATTCCGGATCATCGCCAGCGTTGAGAAAGAAGAAAGAAAGAGATTGAAGTCGCCATCAGGGCCATTGAGGGCCAGACGATCGAAAATGTGCTTAAAAATTGAGTCGACCGAAATGGCTACTGTAAAGCCAGCCAATGCAGTCATATGACAAAATTTTTTAGAAATTTATACTCCTTGTTTTTTTATAGCGATTTTAAAACGCAAATCTTTTTCCCTTTATATACCAAAAAATCCAGGAGAGTATTTGAATATAATGTAAATTTGGTTGAAACAATCTAACTGTATGGGAACTTTGCAAGCTAGGGCTAACGCGTTGCAACTACTATCTAGTGTTGCATAACGTGGCTGTGATTGACGACAAACACTACACCCCGCTTTTCTGTGAATGAATTTATAACCAATTTTCTACAGCCGACTTCTCATTCATGTACTGCGCTCGGTGCGGAATTAGCGGAGGTTCAGAATTAGTTTCAAATTTGGAAAAGTGTCCAGCGCATCGCACCAACGACGAGCAACTACAGCGGCTACCAACATCGATCGAGTCAGCTTAAAGGAATCGACAGAGGGACTGAGGGACATCAGCAGCATTGTCCACCTCTCTGGAGACAGGTCAACTATATTCCGGATCATCGCCAGCGTTGAGGAGTACGAATCTTGGAATCTGTCTGGTCCACCACAGCGCTCAAGATTGCATAACTCTTCTCTCCTCTCCCAATCAGCGATTTTCATACATACACATGCGCCAGCGTGCATTTTATTTACTTATCTCTGTTTCCATATTCGCATACTGCTGAAAATAAATACATACATACGCTTTACCGCTGCTCAAAAAAAAAACTTTTGGTGAATTTGTGTCTACACAATTGCCAATTTTCTAACGCCGAGCTGCATTTTAGGTACAGGTTGGGGGTAACTAATTTCCGGCAGCCGAACTGTTGTTTCTCGAACTGTAGACCCTTCCCTCTATCCAGCGTTGGCACAATTTACAGTCAAGTTCAACGCCATTAGTCCAATCAACCAAGGCGAAGCGACCACCAACGAGAAGCTACGTTCCTTGCGGCAACAACGAACAAAGGTCGAGGACAACATCAAACGTTTAGCTGGCCGCGTAGAATCCAATTCAAATAAAACGGCGGAATTCCTAGACTGCAATGTGCAAATTCTTGAGGTATATTTTCGGCAGTTAGTTAGATCTCGACGACGAAGGACCCGAGGATCTCTCTTATCTTTGGGCAGCGATATTGATACACCTTGTTCTTTCAAAGGTGGACGCAAATACTCGACTCAGCTACGATGAGAAACAATCTTTCGACGAGCTACCAAATTGGGACAACTTTTGTAAAACACTTACACACCGATGCCAGTTCCTAGGAGGTCGTCAACGGATTTGAATCAAGAACCGCCAAAGTGATTGGTGTCAGAACCCAAAAGGATCATCATGTTTATTGTCCAAGACATTTGTCACTACACCGGCAACCTGAGTTTTCTGTGTGTCAGCCACTCATTATATAAACTTAAACTTAGCTTAACGGAAGGATTTCGTAAAAAATACACGTCTGTGCTAGAACTGCTTACGGAAATCTCACACTGTAACCGAATGCTCATCTCTCTTGCATTAATTTTCAACAAATCAAGGTCAAGTAGCATTCATTGGGACTCGTTCAACAGTTTCACGTCAAGGTCAAGCTGTAGTTTCAGATAGTCAGAGCGTTATTAGATTCAGGTTTGGAACTTAACTTGATCACGAAGAAGACTGTGAAGCATTTGCAGTTGCCGAAGTCCCGCGTCAGCCAAGCTATCAGTGGTATTTCTGACACCTCAACAACACAACTATAAATCACGAGTTTCGGATTTTCAATGGACTTTAAATTTCGCGTTGATCGCATCCATTTTCGCTCAAAAGCCTGGCGAGGGGGTTGACATAACCGAATGGAATATGCCAGATGGATCGTACTAGCTAATCCAACATTCTGCAAAGCCTAGCAAAATCGACATCTTGATCAAAATTGAAGGATTCTTTGAAGCCATCCGAGCTGGAAAGTGAACAATGCTTAAGAACATGCCCACGCTCATTAATACATATTTTGGATGAGTAATTGGGGGAAGTACGATGTTATCTACTGAGCCTGAACGCTACAAATGCAATTTCTTTCAAAATCAACCATCTCTAGATGAAATCGTTTCACACTTTTGGAAAATGGAAGAGTAGCAAACGCCACGCCAAACTCTTAGCGAAAAAGAACATCTCTGTAAGCAACATTTCGAGAACACAGTTGCAGTTCGTCTTCCATTTAAGGAATCACCACAAACGTTGGGCCAATCATACGACAGTGCCGCTAAAACGTTTTTCCCTACTCGAATGTAGGCTAAATAATAATCCGTCCTTAAAGGAATCATATGTTCAATTCATGCGCGAATACATCATGAACGACGTTGACAAGAGATAGCCCCATTTCGTTATTCCTCACCATTGTGTTATACGGCCACAGAGCTTAACCATTAAGCTACAAGTGGTGTTTGATGCTAGCGCAAAAACTTCTTCCGGCGTAGCATATAACGATTCTAATGGTAGGACCCACAATCCAACTCAATCGTTACGCTTTATCAGGAGACATATCAAAGATGTATCGCCAATTTGTGGTTGACGAGCGAGATAGAAATTTTCAGCTGATTCTCACGAATCAGAATATCCTCTCGGAGCTGCAGTACTACGAACTGATCTATATGTCGATGTTCTTACATGCGCAGACGATCTAAACACTGCACTACAAAAGAAAAAGGAAGTCTCAAAAATGCTAAGTCAGGCTGGATGGACGATGACCAAATTTAATAGTAATGGTGTCATAATAGTCAGCTTATTAGTTGCAAAGTCAAGAGTCGCTCCAATTCAATCCTTGATTGATCGATGCCAAGACACTCGTCGCAATTGCCAACTCTTGAATCTCACAGGATATCTGAACTTCGGTCGTACTCACAAGATGTTGAATGGCGCTACGTATCAACCAGCAAAAATCCTGCGGACATCGTATCCACAGGATGCTCAGTAAAGGATCTTGAGCACAACATGTGGTTTACTGTACCCGACTTCCTGAAAAGGTCGGACAGTGAACGGCCTTGTCTGCTTAAACCAGTAAATCCACCCCTTCAGTCATGAATCGAGATGCAACCGAAATCTATGATAGTCAAACCTTCGAGTGATATTGCAGTACCCAGCATTAAAAATGATCTTATCTAGCGGTCATCGTCATATTCTTGTATTCTGCCTACGCTGTCCTTCATCTTTCGAGTATGTAATAGGGTCTTTGCAGCTAGATATCCCGTATTTAGACAAAATGTGTATCGGCAATTCAATTCTGATCCTGGTTAGAGCAGGGGGAGGACAGGGTAATTCTGATCTGCCACACAGCGCTTTGCATCCAGCCATTTTGCCAAAACAGTATCGCTTTACACGGCTATACGTCGAATTCATACACCGTTCCAACCTACATGCAGAACCGAAAGTCTTGCCCTTCTTACTTCGTGATAACGTTTGAGTCATCGGCAGAGAGTTAGTGCGTCAAGTGGTACGGAAATGCACTCACTGCTTCTACTACAAGCCTCGCCTTATGTCCCAGATTATGGGAAATCTCCCTCCAGATCGACTTGTCGGCGAACGGCCGTTCCTGGTGTCAGGAGTTGATTTCTGCGGGCCTTTCTTGACCTCGTACAAAATTCGAAGCAAGTCCCCATACATAACTTACGCTTCGATATTTGTTTGCTTTGCAACGAGGGCTACCCACATCGAACTAGTTTCCGAGCTATCAGCTAATGCTTTCTTATCTTGCATTCAAAGGTTTGTTGCTGGCGTGGATTGCCCCAACGCATCTACTGCGATAACGCAAAAAACTTCGTTGGAGCTGCCTGTAAAAGTTTCAAGTGCATGTACTGGAAGTCTTCTGAGTCATATAACGTTGCAGGGTTCTATTTTGTTTTCCTCCTAGATCCCAACATTTCGGCGGCCTCTGGGAGGCAGCTAGGACGATCGTACTAAAAAACATCGCAGAAGCAAACTTTACATACGAAGAGTTCTTGACCGTCCTCGCAAAAGTAGAAGCCATTTTGAATTCACGCCCCATCGCGCCAGTATTGGACGAAACAAATGATGGAGCTGCATTGTCGCCGGCCCATTTTCTAATTGGGTCACTATTATTGTCAGAACCATACGAATTTCTCCATAACCCAGCAGAAGAGGACAACGATTCCAAGTTGCGCTATCTTACCAGATAGCAAGGGGTGACATTCATCAATTAACATTTTTGGCGCGGGTGGCAAAGGGACTACATCCATTCTCTTCAAGTTAGCGGCAAGTGGACAAAGCACCAAGCCAACATCCAGGTCGGTCAACTTGTCATAGTGCACGACGACAACCGTCCTCCTCGATGCTGGAACCTAGCAAGATTCACTAGAGTTATTTACGGAAGAGACCACCGAGTACGAGTCGTGGATCTGAATACCTCTAAAAGCCCTCTGCGCAGGGCAATTCACAAATTAGCTCTGAGGGGAGTATGTCGGAAGAGCATTTGAATATAACGTAAATTTTGTTGAAACAATGTAACTGTATGGGAACTTTGCAAGCTAGGGCTAACTCGTTGCAACTACTATCTAGTGTTGCATAACGTGGCTTAAGCTACTACTCTTACTGAAGTACTCGATTGGCAACATACACGCACCGCTTTTCTGCGAATAAATTTATAATCAAGCCGACTTCTCATTCGTGTACTGCGTCCGGTGAACATAAAGCAAGTTGATCGAATTCCCGGTCTTTACGAGAGCACCTTTTGCAAGCTGTGGAGTTTTTGGGAGAGTAACTTCAGAGCCGAGGCCAGCTTGAAATGAGACAGTTGTCTGGTGAGTCGACGACGAGTAGTGGTAGCGCTGTTTGGGCATGTTCAACGACATTTTTGGCTCGGGTAAGACAAACCAAAAGTACGCGTTGTTCCGAGCAATGAAGAGTCTGCGCTCTTATTGTTCTGTTTTTGTCTTTTGCGGCTTTGGCTTGTAGGTTTACCGGGTTAATTATTACCTTGGTTGCCTTATTATGACATTAGTTCATTTTTCGTTTTGTTATGCTTTTAGATTTACAGGGGATAAATACACATCGCACGTCGCGAATCTAACGCGGAATGGTATTCACACATTGTACATGTTAAACCGATCTAGTAATTAAATGTTGTTGTGAATTTATTTGTTGGTGTTTGCATTGCCGGGGAACCTTTCTTTTAATGACCCTTTGTTAGTCTGAATACAAGCGTACACAACTTTACATGGTGGGTGGCCCATAACGGTAACCTGCAATTGAAACATAACAATAAATTCTTAATTCCGTGTGTAAATAGACGCCGTTAGATCGCAGCTGTGTTAAGTTTGCAAGCCGGCACTGCAAATCGACGACAGCTTCTTGAACTACAGAGACTTTCTCTTATGTTCGCTTCTTTCGGTTTGTATTCTTGTGGATAATGGAGTTGGACAAGCTAGGACCAGAGGCTCGTGCCCCTCCGCCATCAGCGTCTGGGGGCGCCGACGCGGAAGTGCGGCTTAATATGCCACTATTGTCCGTTCCTAAATGTCGATTGGCCAGGCTACTATGATGCCTTCACGAGCCTCATCCACAACAACAGCAATTTGAGTAGTGTTCAGAAGTTGCAATTTTTCAAAGAAACGTTGCCAGCAAATCGCGATAGCGACATCCGTAAAATTCAGCTCATGGAGGGAAAATATTCAGTGGCCTGGCGAATGATGATCAAGAGGTACAACATTAGTCGTTTCGTTTTCGCACACCACATGAAGGCCTTCTGCGCCTTGACCAGGCTGCAAACATACAACACGGATCTAATATGGTCGATGCTAAGCACTGTCAATGTTTACCTGGCTGTATTCCGCCGCGTCCAAGCCTTGGACGGGGAATCTCAGCAATGATTGGCATATTACGTAGCATCGAGGTTACCCAAGGAGACCGACAACCCTTGGGAGCACCATCAAGGAAGCCGTGCCACCGTTCCGTCTTACCGAGAGTTGGAATCTTTTTTGAACGATCGGCTGGTCTTAATGGATGCGATTGAGAACCGAAGCTCGTCGTACGACTTCACCGCTGGCCTGGAATTTACCTACCCAAGCAAATGAGTGCGCGTGAATTATGTCAGTGGTCCGGGAGAGGATGTTTTACGGTTTGGATTTGGATTTGAATAATAAAATCGAACTTCCTTCATTCTAAGAATGATTTTTATTCTGGTTCTGGTTAAACGGCACCGCCTTTAGTGGGACTTTGCCCGAGGGGGTTTGGGTGGAGGTGATGTCATCTGTAAGACATCAGTGGTAACTCCACCCCCCTTAGCTCGGAACGATGGCCATAAGGAAGATTTGGCGGGAGTGGCGATAGGGTCCGCAGATGGCGGTGAAACAGGCAACGGCTGTTATCAGGATTAACAACGCGTCGAGCATGTATATGATTTACAAGTGAGTGGTGGCACGTTCCTTTATGTTTGTAAATGCCAAATTATTTTTCTGGCTGCTGAGATGTAGTACCTGGAGGCTTATGGGTTCGTCTATGGGAATTGTTGTCAATTTTTGGATGTGTGGCAGGTCTATTTCGATGTTGGTAATTATTGTATTGTGGGACATATTTAGTCTTATTGGCGGAGATAGAGCAATTATCATATTTTATAAGCAAAGATCCTCTGAAGAGTTTGCTCGAGATGCAATTGAAGGTGATGTTAATGTTTTCCACGTTAAGGATCACCATAATTCCTTTTTTAGGAACGAAGATGAGTAGTTGATGTCCTGTGTTTATTGTGTTGCAGTTTGCTTCCTTGTCTTCCAGAAGGTTGTAAAGGTCAGTGATATTCGATGTTAAGGGAGTTTCGCATGATCTTAATTTATACATCATTCTTAATAATAACATTTGGTAAGTCTACATACGTTGTTTTGTTAAGTGGTAATGCAATTAAGCGGCAACAATTGAAAGATTGTTGAGACAGAATCGGAACTTTTATATTGACTATGAGTGTTTTGTTAACAGTAGTGGATTCTAATGAAAGCACATTATATAATCGTGTTCCAGTTAAGCTTCTGCCTTTTGATCTGTTAGAAAAGTTCTTATCTTTTCCATCTCGAATGAATTTAGCAAGTATTTTGGCACTAATTTTAATTTGGCAAATATTTGTCTTTCCGCTATATTATTTAAGTGATTGTAAAGTAAGTCTATGTTAAAGTTAATCCTGTCTATGAATTGAATAAGCTGAATGTTTCTGTGTTCTTCGCCTATTTGTTTAAAAATTTTGTTCTGGTATGAAATCATAAAGTTGCTATAAGTTCCAGCTCCTTGCTAATATCCTTAGTTACTTCTTCAAATCTTATGATAGTTTCATTTTTAAAAATATTGGTAATTTTGGAATTTTCGTTTAAAATTTCCATTTCCTTTTATATCTTTGCTTCGTCGTTGGGGTCCATATTTCCTGAAACTATTTTTTTTATGTGCCCTTATCCGTTAATGAGTCCCCTTCTGGCTGCTGCTTCTCACGTTGTTGGGAAGTAAGGAGCTTAATCTTTGCTGGACTTGAGATAATTTCTGCTATAGGGTGAGTTTGAGCTCATCGAACCCATTTTCCTTAGGTAAGTTCCCTATCACCTCATGTATTTTAGACGTTGATTCCTCATAGTTGCTCATGTGAATAATGAGTTTAAACATTTTAAAGGTAAAGGTGGTAAACCACTCTTGCTGTTCCCAAGTTGATTTTTATGATGGGTTGATCTTTATCCAAGATTTCGCTAATGAGCCGTTGAGTTGTTCCCAAGGGTTATCTGTGAAATTTACATTGTGAGAGTGAATGTCCAAGTCGTGAAAGTATGTTTATCAATCATTAGTTTGTAGTATTGCCCTCCTAATTTTTTGTTTGTATAGCTTTTCTTATCTTATAGTGTGTAATGTTACCCCGCCATCTCGTAAAACCTTGTGTTTACTAACACGAGGTGTGATTTTGTTCCTCCTATTTTCCTTGCGAAAAATAGAAGTACTAGCCGATAAATCATAGGGGTCTGTCCTGTGCTCGTTTAGGCGATCTGTTCGTTTTTTTGTTGCCATCTCCATATGTTTTTTCAAAGTAAGGTATAATGCAGTTTGGAATTCTTTTAACTTTAATAGATAATAGTGTTAATTATTAAATATAACTGTTTTCTCAAAAATGTAGGTGGGACCACTAAAAATATGAATGGGGTTAAATTGGTACTAGAGTGGATCGCATTGTTGTCGGTTATTAATGTTTTAAAAAGTATCTCGTCATGCTCCAGGGTTAGTTTTAATTCTTTCCTCTTACTGAGAACTATTCGATAGATTTCTATTAAAGTGAAATGCAAACGTTCCACCGTTGAGTTACTACTTGAGTGTTGGAAAGTAGAAACATGTAGTTCTATTTCATATTGTGCCAGGAAGTATTTAAAATGGGCTCCCGAGAACTCAGCCCCCTGATCAAGTATTATTTTTTTGGGTATTCCAAATTCGCAAAAGAAAGTTTTGAAAGCTTTAATAACAAGAATAGAATTTCTGTTGGATAGAGTGTAGGCTTGAGCGAACTTAGAGAATTTATCTATTATTGTTAATTTATACTTGTTATTGATGATATATATATCCGTGTGTAATATATCAAGGGGTCTGTCCGGAATTTCTGATATTACGAACGGAGGTTTTTGGAGACACCTATCGAGAGTCTCACCTAAAGTGTGAGACAGATTTCACAATCTCGATTGTGAATTGTTGTTAGAGTTATGGGTCCCTATCAAATTACTGGTTTCGACAGGGTCTGAAGGGTCATGTAGAAAAATGAGACATCTGTAAATCTTATGCTGATGAGAGTCTACAAAATATTTCCAGTAAGCTTCTTGTATTACTTTGAAAATTTCCTTAGTCAAATAAACGGCCAAAGTCTGGTTTGGTGTTAAATTGTTTTTCAAAATATCTGTCAGTTTGTCTACGGTATAAGAACTTGTTACTTGAACTTGTTACCATAAAAATATGGACGAAACTACTTAACCGCTAAGATTATTGCTAAATTTCCTTTTCTCTTGTTGAATACCGGGAAACAGTTCGATCTGTCAAACCAGTAGGGGCCCTATGAAAGGACGGCTCTTTTGACAAAGGAGGTAAGGGTAAATGGTTTTTGGAAGTTTGGGTGTTGTAAAATCGAATTGTTCGTTGAAGGGTTTTGTTAATTTCAAATGCCTCTATAATTTTGCATCTATAAATATGAATTTGTTACCCTTAAGCTGTCGGGAAATAGGCTTCGTTATTTTAGCAACGTCTTTTATAAATTTCCTATAGTACCCCAAAAGGCCTAAAAAGAATTTTATTTGTTAAACCGTTTTGGACCATGTGCTTTTTACTGCTGCATTTTTTAAATTTTTTTAAATTGGCTTCACGTAATCTCTGAAATACAGAGCTAATGTCTATTATATATTTCTAGAGAGAGGCAGAGAATATTATTATGTCATCAAGATAGACCAAGCAGATGTCTCCTACTAGTTCTCCTAGTACATTGTCCATAACCCTTTGGAATGTGGCTGGGCATTCGTTAGCCCAAACGGCATTCTAGTGAATTCGAAGTGTCCGTTCTCTACTGAAAAAGCTGTATTGGCCATGTCTCTGGGTCCATCTGGATTTGGTGGAAATCGCTGGCTCAATCTAGGGTGGAAAAATATTTTGCCTTGCCAATGATATTGAGAATGTCGTAACTATTGGGGATTGGCCACGCCCCTATAACGCCCACATGCCGCGGAAAACTGTGGTGTCCATAATATTATTACGAATGCCTTCGTTTGACCTTGTATAACTTATTTCTGTCAATATCTATAGACTTACCAAAGATTTTTCAAATCGGAACATTGTTTCGCTATTTATGAAGAAATTTACGTTATAAGGCCTTACATGGGCAGTGACGTCACTATTAATTACTCACCATGCTTTCTCCGACAATAGGTTGCGCTTTGTGAATTTCCACTAGAAAAATGAATATTTTTAAGTTGCATAAAACAGTAACGGGTATCTTATAGTCGCGGCACTCGACTATAGCGTTTCTTCTTGTTTTTTTTGTGTATGGGTTAACTTGTCATATGTGGAGGCTCCAGAAAATTGAATGTGTGAACCATTATTAATTTGGATCAGCTATTGGTGGTAGCAACTGATATGCATGCGAGATATTGTTTTGGATATTTTAATTTTAATAATCTATAATAATGCGCGATGCATTCTGTGCCTATCGGCGATGATGGTCACAGTTAGCACAGATATTTTAAGAACATTTTTGTGAAATTTTTATTAAATATTTTAATTTTTATAGATCCATAATAATGCGCTATTCATTTTGTGCCGATCGACGATGATGGTCACAATTGGTATAGATACATATATTTTTCAGATTTAGACAACCATATTGCGTAGTGCATTCTGAAGGCGTCAAGTTAAACGACCTCGCCATTATCAAGGACGACCGATTTCCTAGGTCGCAATGGCTAGTGGGGTGGGTCGTCGAGCTATACCCAGGGACGGATACGTTGGTCCGGGTTGTAACGCTTAAAACCAAGCAAGGTCAGTTAAAGCATTCGGTGTCGAAACTTTTTCCACTGCCAATCCGCTCTTAAGCGCCGTCACTTACCCACCACTTCAATAATTAATTGTTTCTTGCACATTATTCTTGTTTTACTTTCCTATGCTAGGTATTCTGCCCCACCCACCGCCAGGACGGACCGTCATTGGCGGGCGGAATGTTAAGTTTACAGCTTGTCCCAGTGTGCTCGAAGCTGGAAGCTGGGAGCGATCAGCTGATTATTCTGCACTCCAGCGATGTTTTACTGATCTGTAACAAGAAGCTTGATATTCCACATATTGCACCAAGCGGTGAATTTTCACTTTCTTATCAATCAATGAAGTGTACGCCATTTTTGGAAGGCTTGGAGTCGGGCTAGCCCATTTACTGCATAGGCCCAAGTGGTGCCGTGAGGCTGAAGGCGTCAAGTTAAACGACCTCGTCATTATCAAGGACGACCGATTTCCTACGTCGCAATATCTAGTGGCGCCGTCACTTATTCTTGTTTTACTTTCCTATGCTAGATATTCTGCCCCACCCACCGCCAGGACGGACCGGATAAGCGAAGATTACTCGTGTTAGGTCTAGCATTGGCAGGCGGAATGTTAAGTTTACAGCTTGTCCCAGTGTGCTGGAAGCTGGAAGCTGGGAGCGATCAACTGATTATTCCGCACAGAACCATTGTTTTCGAAACAATATTGCACTATTTTCAAGCTTTGTTCAGGCGCGAGTCTATTCATAATGAATTGGCTATATTGGCGGCCAAAAAAGTTGATGTCACACACTATCACTATTCTGAATGGAATACCTGGAGATATGAAAACATATAAATCCATCAATACTCTGATGAATCAGGAGGAAGTTGTCAACTGTCCAACTAAATTCTCGATTTTCCAGGCTTGCCACCTCACGTTCTTACATTGAAAAGACATCGTTCTGCTTCGAAATATAAATCGACCTCGACTTTGCAATGGAACCAGGCTCATAGTCAAGAAACTGACGAACAATGTTATTGAAACAACAATTTATACTGGTAAATTGAAAGGTGAAGGCCTAGTGTTGCCATTTATCACAATGGTTCCGACGGATATTCAATTCGAATTCAACCGTTTGCAGTTCCCGGTGCGACTTGCCCTCGCAATGACTATCAACAAAACATAAGGACAATTATTTCAAGTGTGTCGACTGAATTTGGCTATATAATTTTTATTCCCGTTACTCGTAGAGAAAAAGGGTGTACTAGATTCGTTGTAAAGTATGTAACAGATAGAAGGAAGCGATTCCGACCCTATGAAGTATATATAGTCCATATGCAGCGCAGGTTTATTTCATCATCCTGCCACGCCCACTCTAATGCCCACAAATCCCAAAAATCAGATGCCGCTGCAACTTGCAACCAGTTTTCATCCATCCACGCCCACTCTAACGCCCACAAAGCCCCAAAAACTTTGGCGCCCTTTATATTTATCTTTGCTTGAAATAGTTGCGTTTTAACTAGAACTTTATATGTACTGGATTTAATATAAATTTCATCCGCCTTTTTTGTGCGCCGTGAAGTAAATTGAACAAGGCACTCTGAAATATATGATGCTCAACAGCAACAAAGTATGGTGGAATTCATTTCGTTCATGAAAACGACCATGCAAACACTGGTTCATAACCACTACGAATAACAATGTGGTACGCCAAGGCACGGTGGTGCAAACCAACCAATTCAAAACTAATCTGCAAATTAAAGGGCTAGTCCTAGAAAAGAGAAGCTTGCGGCGTGCCCGGCAAAACAACAGATCGCCGTGATCACAACAACTTCTTAAGAAAGCCACTCGCAGTCTAAATCGAGCTCTAAATCAAGAAACAAAAACCACATCCTCTGTGGATGGCTCACCCAAATCTGAGGTTAAGACTCCGATAAGAAATTCATCTGGCAGCTGGGTCCGCAGCGACGAGGGTAGAGCCGAAACTTTTGTTTATTTTTTTTAGTTTATTATCGTGTCTGTCTAAGTTGTTCGAAAAATGCCTTCTAACTCGCATAATACCATATCTAGGAGGACACAATGTCATCCCTGGTCATCGATTTGGCTTTCGTCAAAACCATGGAACAATTGAACAAGTTAACAGAATAACTTCAGAAATTTGCACAGCCTTTGAGCATCGGTAATACTGCAGCGCAATATTCCTCGACGTATGTCAAGCTTTTAATCGAGTATGGCTAGATGGTCTCATGCACAAAATCAAAACACACTTGCCTGATCACAATCACGAGCTTCTTGAGTCGTATCTATACAGCAAAACCTTTGCAGTAAGGTGCAACACAACAAAATCCGACGACTACATTATCAAAGCTGTAGTTCCGGTAGGAAAAGCGCTAGGGCCTACTCTGTTCCTCCTATACACAGCGGATATTCACAAAAACGAGCAGCTAACAATATCTACGTTCGCTGACGACACCCCAATTTTAAGTCGCTCGGGGTGCCCAGGCCGAACCACAACACATCTAGCAAATCACCTCCTCGTAGTAGAGAGTTGGATTTTCGAATTAAAATAAATGAAAATAATGTAAGCTCATAACGCGGCCTCTTGCTTACTTGATTCAGTTTCGGGAGTCCGCTGCGTCGGCGGTTCGATGTCCGGATTTGAACGGCACCGCCGTTAGTGGGACACTGACCAAGGCGGTTTGGGTGGAGGTGATTATCTGTAAGACATCAGCGGTAACTCGTGCAAAGTGCACAGGAGCACTCTGGGCATCCTAATGGTGCCGGTTACCACTGTAGCGGCTACCATATTTTGCGCCATTGCGCAGCCCTTCTTAGCCCTAGACTGCTACCAGACGAAGGATATACTAAGCAGGGCTAAATTATGTATCAATTGCCTAAGCAAGTCGCATGCTCTTTCGCGCTGCACTAGTAATTAAGGATGTCAAGTTTGTGGACATCGCCATCACACATTGCTGCATTTCCCAGTTCTGGCTCATAATCAAGAGCCGAGCCACATACCGCCGCATCCGGCCTGTGACTCCCGATCTTAGTGCACCTGCAGCCATGGAGAACGTATCTTAGCAGCGCAGGCAGGCAACGTCAGACCAAAATCCAGACGCATCTTTCAGATGCTATTCAGCAACGTAGTAGAATTTTTCTTCGAAAAATGTTGAAGCCCGGAAAAGGGTCTACACACAGTCATAACCGCCCTGGTCGACCAAGGATCTGAGGCAACCATTGTTTCCGAGCACGTGGTGGAGTCCCTGCATCTGAAGCGATCTAGCACCCAAGCATTTATTTTTGGGACGGGACTTGGGGGCGGTCGTCGGTGTAAGTATACTGTCAATTTTAAAATCAATAGCATTGTTAAACCTGGCTTTTCAGTATATGTTGATTTCGCGTATGTGCTCAATTCGGTTACTTCCTGTCTTCCGGGTCATAGATTCATTCCACAGCGTTGGGTGCGAGTGCTTTTAGACTACGAGTCATTGCGCAAGCGTTTCTTCGAGGTAGAGGACGCTCCGGACCGCTTCTTCACGTCGGATGGGGATGTCGCCTACTTCAGTGGCCAGCTCACCAAGGTTAAGATGGGAGACATATTTCATTCACATGTGAAACACGCTACCGATCACGCTGTGCATCTCATGGTGTCCGATCGCGGCGACAACAATGCGAAGGTTCCCAGCAGCGAAGTGGCGAAGTTCAAGACAGCGTTTCAGGAAACCTCTGCACCCATTTCCAAATACTCGGTTGGTGATGAAATCAATGCGATGTTCGATGGCATCGATGCAACTTCCAATGACTGAGTCTACACCGTGTAGGGAGGTAAAAGGTTCTAGCAGAAACAGCTAAAGCTCCTGAGGTGGGCAGCACGAACCAGTCAAGTGTTCTATGGATCGACTGCTCCAGCGATGTTTTACTGATCTGTAACAAGAAGCTTGATATTCCACATATTGCATCAAGCGGTGAATTTTCACTTTCTTATCAATCAATGAAGTGTACGCCATTTTTGGAAGGCTTGGAGTCGGGCTAGCCCATTTACTGCATAGGCCCAAGTGGTGCCGTGAGGCTGAAGGCGTCAAGTTAAACGACCTCGTCATTATCAAGGACGACCGATTTCCTACGTCGCAATATCTAGTGGCGCCGTCACTTATTCTTGTTTTACTTTCCTATGCTAGATATTCTGCCCCACCCACCGCCAGGACGGACCGGATAAGCGAAGATTACTCGTGCTAGGTCTAGCATTGGCAGGCGGAATGTTAAGTTTACAGCTTGTCCCAGTGTGCTGGAAGCTGGGAGCGATCAACTGATTATTCCGCACAGAACCATTGTTTTCGAAAAAATATTGCACTATTTTCAAGCTTTGTTCAGGCGCGAGTCTATTCATAATGAATTGGCTATATTGGCGACCAAAAAAGTTGATGTCACACACTATCACTATTCTGAATGGAATACCTGGAGATATAAAAACATATAAATCCATCAATACTCTGATGAATCAGGAGGAAGTTGTCAACTGTCCAACTTAATTCTCGATTTTCCAGGCTTGCCACCTCACGTTCTTACATTGAAAAGACATCGTTCTGCTTCGAAATATAAATCGACCTCGACTTTGCAATGGAACCAGGCTCATAGTCAAGAAACTGACGAACAATGTTATTGAAACAACAATTTATACTGGTAAATTGAAAGGTGAAGGCCTAGTGTTGCCATTTATCACAATGGTTCCGACGGATATTCAATTCGAATTCAAACGTTTGCAGTTCCCAGTGCGACTTGCCCTCGCAATGACTATCAACAAAGCATAAGGACAATCATTGCAAGTGTGTTGGCTGAATTTGGAGAATCCATGCTTCTCACATTGGAAGCTCTATGATGTCGGAAAATCTTCTGATTTATTCGTTTACGCTCCTGATGGAAAAATAGGAAACATTGTTAAACCCAAAGGGGGCTGTTGTATGCGGACTACGAACTTTCTCACTGTATTTTCAAACTTGGAAATCAACATAAATAAATACACATAACCCGGCGGAATATGAGCCCGATTTCGGACTAAAAAATGGCTATATAATTTTTACTCCCGTTACTCGTAGAGTAAAAGGGTGTACTAGATTCGTTGAAAAGTATGTAACAGATAGAAGGAAGCGATTCCGACCCTAAGAAGTATATATAGTCCATATGCAGCGCAGGTTTATTTCATCATCCTGCCACGCCTACTCTAATGCCCACAAATCCCAAAAATCAGATGCCGCTGCAACTTGCAACCAGTTTTCATCCATCCACGCCCACTCTAACGCCCACAAACCCCAAAAAACTTTGGCGCCCTTTATATTTATCTTTGCTTGAAATAGTTGCGTTTTAACTAGAACTTTATATGTACTGGATTTAATATAAATTTCATCCGCCTTTTTTGTGCGCCGTGAAGTAAATTGAACAAGGCACTCTGAAATATATGATGGTCAACATGCAACAAAGTATGGTGGAATTCATTTTGTTCATGAAAACGACCATGCAAACACTGGTTCATAACCAGAACATGATGCTACAGCTACTTGTAGCTATGCGGTCTAAATAACAGACTGTGGTGCAAACCAACAAATTCAAAACTAATCTGCAAATTAAAGGGCTACTCCTAGAAAAGAGAAGCTTGCGGAGTGCCTGGCAAAGCAACAGATCGCCGTCATCACAACAACGTCTTATAAAAGCCACTCGCAGCTCTAAATCAAGAAACAGAAACCACATCCTTTGTGGAGGGCTCACCCAAATCTCAGGTTAAGACTCCGTTAAGAAATTCATCTGGCAGCTGGTTCCGCAGGGACGAGGGTAGGGCCGAAACTTTTGCCTTACATCTCAGAAACGTCTTTCAGCCGAACCCTGCCACTGGTTCATTTGTGCTACCACAAATTGAATCTGAATCTATTTCCCCACTACCATTGTTTCATATAAAAGAGATTGCTAAAGTCATAAAGGAAATATTAATTGAACTCTCAAGCTCGGCCATTGAGGTTATTTGTAAGCTCTTCAATGGGATCATGACACTCGGCTACTATCTGAAAAAATGGATGAAATCTATTATTATTATGACAATGAAGCCCGGTAAAGACCACACAATTTCGTCATCCTACAGACCAAATAGTTTATTATCGTGTCTGTCTAAGTTTTTCGAACTTGCCTTCTAACTCGCATATTACCATATTTAGGAGCACACAATGTCATTCCTGGTCATCGATTTGGCTTTCGTCAAAACCATAGAACAATTGAACAAGTTAACAGAATAACTTCAGAAATTTGCACAGCCTGCGAGCATCGGGAATACTGCATCGCAACATTCCTCGATGTATGTCAAACCTTTGATCGAGTATGGCTAGATGGTCTCATGCTCAAAATCAAAACACACTTGCCTGATCACGCTCACGGCTTCTTGAGTCGTATCTATACAACAAAACCTTTGAAGTAAGGTTCACCAGAACGAAATCCGTAGACTACATTATCAAAGCTACAGTCCCGCAAGAAAAAGTGCTAGGGCCTACTCTGTTCCTCCTATTCACAGCGGATATTCCCAAGAACGAGCAGCTAACAACATCTACGTTCGCTGACGACACCGCAATTTTAAGTCGCTCGGGGTGCCCATGAAAAATATTCTAAACACATAACGTTTACTCACAACAGGCAAACATGCCCTCATATAAAATAGAAGGAGAAGGAAAAGGCACATCAGCATCAATGGGGCACCATGGTATATTCGCAACATCCACAAGGACCTAGGCATCCTTACCGTAAAAGATGAAATAGACAAACAAAGCGTCCTAAAATAAAAAACTCTCTTTGCACCCCAATCGCTTTGCAAGGAGATTGACTTGGACTTGTGTACAAGGCAATGACCTGCCAAACCAGCAATAACTTACGGGCCCCCTATAGCACAATATCAGTCATATGAGTGTTAGTTAGATTAATTAGTTTGAGATTTGGTACACTTATTGTTAGTTTCCAAAAGAAAAAGAATCAATAAACAAATAGCAAAGCATGGAAAAAATTCTGTAGTGTTACTTCTTCGTTTAAACCTCTAATTTACTTAAATTTATTTCACCTCTTTCTTATCTTTCGCCTTTCGCGATTAAACGGTTCGTCTGTCACTCGCGATTCCCCCGTGTGCCTATGTAAATCTTATCTTGTTATACCTGTTACTCGTATAGTAAAAGAGTATATTAGATTAGTTAAAAAGAATGAACAGGTATACATTCTTTAAGCCAAAAATCTTGGGAGCGAAAATAATTCAAATGTCTCAAATAAAACTGAACTTTTGCAACGTGCCCCAGACAATGAAGGCTTTTATCGGGCAATGTCAAGCTCGGTGGCGCGTCAACTTGCGGCGTTCAATACATTCTTGAGTGATGAACAGTTGGTCAAGTTCGATGATAGTGAATTGCAGGTGCGCTTAGAGTTAGTCGAGAGGATGGATTCCGACTTGACTGCTCTCAACTTAACCTCGAACGGCTAGTGATCGCGGAGATGGTATCCGACGCGCGCATAGGATTAATCTCCGCGCACTGTGAAACAAAAGGGGGAATTTGCGGCTACTGAAACAGCGAACAAAGAAAGTCCATTGCAAAATCAACCGAATTGCATGGCATCAGTACCGCCTTCAAACGCAATTATAGGCCTATTAGACTGACGGAATTTCATCTTCCGCGATGGGGAGGAGCATATATCGATTGGCCGGACTTCTACGCTATGATCAACACGGTGGGAACAAACGGGGAATGTGGAAAAATTGCAGCATATTCGTTCCTGCTTGGAAAGCGCAGCGTTCGACACAATTCGATCCCTGAAACCCACTGAGAGGAATTATTACAGGGCGCAGAACTATTAATTTTACGCTTTAATAATAAATTGTTACATTTACAGGCATACGTTTGGTCATTTTTCAAGCTACCAGGAGAAGGGATCAGCAAGTGGTTTGCGGTAATTGAGCGACAAGGTAAATTCACACTTGCGCGCCCTCAGTACTAAGGCAACTACGCAGGAAATTTTTGACGGTGTTTTGATCCATCTCATATCTTCGAAGCTGGACCATCAGAACCATCAGAGGAGGGCTCATCGCGCCGCACTTATTGCTTCGGCTTCGACATTCGAGCAGTATTTGACGAATTGCCAACAACTTCTAGGATTGACTCCAACTCAGCGCTACAACGAAGCAAAAAGGTTGCACATTTGCTTAAATTGCCTACGGAAGAAGCACCATACTCTTCTGCATATCCAACCGAATCCCATTGCAACCCTTCCACTGCCTGGTCCTGGAATACCGCCACATACCTCATCTTTAGTTTTTGTAGCCTTGCCCGAACCACAACCTGTAGCTTTCTTGCCAAATAATGCCGATTACGTGTTGCTTGTCACGGCAATAGTTTATGTAAGAAACCGCTCTGGCGTATTCGTGCGTTACCGGGCCTTACTCGCCTCGGCCTCTCAATCGTCTCCTCTCGTTTCGAAATCAAATCTAATTAACTGCAACTCCAAATCCATCGCTCAACCATCTCCATACCAAGGAGGCTAAATTAGATAGGAATTCAGATCTGAAGTCGCAGTACACAGCTTTTATTAAAAAGTACCTCGACCTCGGCCACATGTCTATATCGCATAAAAACGCGGAAGCGCATCAATACTATCTGCCATACCATTGGGTGAAAAAATTGGATAGTACAACTACAAAGCTGCGAGATGTTTGCGATGGTTCAGCGAAGTCCACTTCGGGATATTTTCTGAATGATTCGCAGTTCCCTCAATTCAACCAAAAATCTTCAATACTTTGCTGCGCTTTCGATTCTTTAAGGTTGCGTTGTGCGGAAATGTCTGCAAAATGTATCGTTGTCTTCGTATCTCTCATCCCCAACAGTTCCTTCAATGTATCTTCTGGCGCGATAGGCCGGAAGACCAAATTCAAGTATATTCTCTTGACACCGTTACGTACGGCAACAAGCCTTCTGCCTATTTGACAATTCATGCAATGCAGCAGCTACCTTATGATAAAGAAGATGAGTTTCCCTTAGCAGCCAAGATCATACAAAAAAAATCTGGATGATCTAATTTCAGGAGTAGACAGTATCGACGAGGTTGTTGAAATTCGTCAAAAAGTTAAGAATCTCTTGGATAAGGGACAATTCGCAAATGGTGCTCCAACGAGCCTGCGGCGCTAGAAGGAGTAGATAAGTCGGATCGGGAAAAGACTTTAAAGTTTCACGACAGAACTGACGTTGCAAAGGCGCTGGGCCTAGCTTGGGACACTCTATCGGATAGTTTACTCTTTAGCCTCTCTATCCCGTGGACCAAGCGCAGCATTCTTTCGACAATAGCTAGATTCTACGATCCACTCGGGATAATAGCCCCGATCATCACTAAGCTAAAGATTTTTATGCAGGTCCTATGGAAGGATAAGCTTGACTAGTATGAGTTCCTACCGAAATCTTTGCACTCGTCTTGGTTGGAACACATGTCACAGATCACAGCCGTTACTTATTTGATATTTCCTTGCTTTGCTTTACAGGATAACTTAACATGCGAAATTCATGGATTTTGTGATGCAAGCATGGCCGTGTATGGCGCTTGCATTTATGCTCCCTCGTTGATCGAAGGGGTAGTTTTATCGACACTTCTTTGTTCAAAGTCAAGAGTCGCGCCCTTGAAGACCTTCACCATTCCCAAATTGGAGATATCTGCTGCTCTTTTATTGTCCGAGCTCATCTCTCAAATATAAACATCTTTCATTGTTGGTCAGATTCCACAATAGTTTTGGAATGGATCTGCCAACCTTAGCCTGACTTTATCATTTTCGTTTCGTTTTCACAGATACATGAGAGAACTAATGTAATGACCTTGACCATAACGCCAGAATCCGGCAGATATCTTATCCCGTGGATGTACACCTCTCGAGCTATTGGGATCAGACTTTGGAGCAAAGGACCGGAATCCCTAATCGCGGATTCTCCTACATAGCCGGACAGTGCTCCTCCTGTTGGGGAGCTCCCTGAGCGTCGGCACAGTGAATTGGTGCTGTCACAGGAATTGGATATCTTGCCTAGCTGAAAGATTGAAAATTCTTTTGGGAAAATTCAAAGAGTGTTCGGTTACATATATCGGTTCCTTCAAATGCGCCGAAAGGGTCGTGTGAGGCATAAAGGACCGATAACCGTTGGGAAAAATAAAGGCGGTACTCATCTGCTCATTAAGCTTTTAGCTTTCACCAAAGAGCAGGCTTCTTTCTTTAAACCTGTTACTATCAGTGCTTCAAATTAAGGCCCAAACTAGTCCCAGGATATCGCGTTCAGCCGAACCGCCCATTTGGTATCGCCTTTAGTGGACCCTTCTCTTCAAAGTCTGAAGTCAGAAACAGGCCTCCTATAAAATGATACGTAGCCATCTTCTTTTGTTTCGCCACTAAGGCTACGCATTTGGAAGTCGTCGAGGATATTTCAACACAATCGTTTGTTGCAACTCTAAAAAGATTCAATGCCCTTAGGGCTCTCTACGATTCTGTCCCATTGGAATTTCGCAGCCTTTCTGCGATGCGCAGTTTCTTGAGTGCTATTGTGGCCATGTTGCTTACAGCGGACCAATTTACTTCAGATTCAAGCATAATTTCCACCAGGTTACAAGCGGCTGGCGTCCTCCCAAACCTTTTGCTCAGATCTAGACGTTTATACTGGGACAGACAAAAGACACATGTTCTGCGTCTTCGATATCCGACTCGCAGAGTGGGCAGTGCGGATAGTGTTCATGCTTAAACCTATTCAGATAGTATTTAAAGCTTCCGTGTCCTGACAGAAGTTGCGTTAAGTAGTAGTCTACAAGTCCATGCTTACGTCCCAGTCATCTCTGCAGATCTGGGATGAGCTTATACGTCCTTTGCTGCTATTTACCCACCTCTCCTGCACTTAGAAATGGTAAGTTCTCTGCACCTTTTACGTAGGGATAGCGGTGGCGATTCCTGTGACACGTGCCCGGATATTAGCAGATTTTTCTGCTAACAGGTCAATCGGTATGATTCCCGATATTACCATTGCCGCGTCACAGGATACCGTGCGGAACGCACAGATTACCCGCAGGGCACACAATCTCTGTACAGAGTCGCCTGCAGCTTTAATTTTTTGTGGCTTGGACCCATATGGGAGCAGCGTAGATCAACGTCGATGTGACAACGCTAACCAGTAATATACTTCCTGGTTGCCTCTGTCCCCAAGTGTTCGCCATGATTCGGGAAATCGCTGCCTTGTTACCGGCGTATGCTAAATGTTTTTTAAAGGAAAGCCGGTGGTCGATTATGACACATAGGTGTTTTAGACTTTGGCGGGATTTACTTATGGCTTCTCCTTTTCGTATGATAGCCGTATCCAATTTCCGCATGCTACTTATTAGGACTGCCTCGGTCTTGTGCGCTGCCAGGCAACCCCTTATCGTCGAGCCATGCGCTTGCTCGTTTCCCAGATTCGTCTGGGAGTTTTTTAGCTGGGAGTTTTTTAGCCGTTGCTACTATGTCTTCGTCATCCGCAAAGCCAATCAGTCGTGCCCTATCCGGCATTATAATCCTAAGAATCCCGTCGTACATGACGTTCCACAGCAGAGGGCCAAGGACTGATCCTTGGGAAATTGGGAATCCTCCCCCGGTGACCATGTAAGTCGCCTGCCCGGATTCAGTTTCGTACAGGAGCAGGCGGTCTTCGAAATATATTATATATCATATATTACTCGCTGTATATACGCTGGGCGTTTAGGTTGCTCAGCCCATTTAGTATGTGATGCCAGCTAGCGGAGTTGAATGCGTTTTTAAGCGCTATACAATACTGCTTAGTGCCGCACAACCAACTCTTTCCTCAATGGCTTTGTCTGCGATTTCGCAGTCGATGGTTGATAGCCCCTTTCGAAAGCCATATTGCATCTCAGAGGGGGCGTTGGTTTCGGCAAGGGCCGAAAAATTTTGCCCACCGTATCCAGCATACAGAGCGTTCTATACGAGGAAGGTTCCTCCTCCGGCTTGTCCCCCTTATGAGTACCAACCGCTGTGTTTTCCAGCGTCTAGGGAACACACCTTCTGTTGGGCAAGCGTTATACATATCAACGTACTCTTTTGTATACGCCCTAATTACAATTTTGAGGACTTCATTTGGGATTCCATCTGGTCCCGGTGCCTTGTCATCCAGTATTTTCTCTAGTACTCCGAGGACTTCTTCTTTATGCTCGCTATGTTCACGGTAGGTGACGTTTGCGCCGTGCTCTCTTGCACAGGGAATAGTGTTTCCACTATCCTTTTTAGACTTGCTGGGCATGTCGGTGGTGGACTGCTATATACCCGAAGCCGTTTTGTGGCGAGTTTATATGCGAAGCCCCATGGGTAGGAGTCTATTTCATCACATATCCTGTTAAAGCACCTACGTTTGCTCTCTCTTTCATTGCGTTTTCCAGGGCTCGTCTTCTTTCCCTGTAATCAATCTGTAGTGTCTCGAATTCGGACCTTTCTCTTGATCGTTGATAAGCACGTCTTGCCATGTGGCATTCTGTCCTGCCTTCCGCAATGTCTCGATTCCACCAGTATAAAGGTCTTTTTCTTTAAGGATTTTTTCTCTTTTTCTGTATAGATGCGTCGCAGGCTTGCTTGGTGTAGTCTGCTATTTGGTTTGTCCTTACTTCAGCTGAGCCGCTTGTAGAGAGGCTCGAACAACATTTGTACCATCTCCGCGTCTAGCGTTTCTATTTTGTACCCTTACACGGTTTTTGGAACTCGTGGTGGGCTATTTCTAGACTTTATCGTGCAAATGATTTCTGCATGGTCACTTCCCATGTAGATGTCACTAACCTCCCAGCTGTAGCATGGGACCAATCTAGCGCTCACAAATGTGAGGTCAATGATGCTGCCAGCTCTAGAGAAGGTTGTTTTCGTTCCAGAGTTAAGCAGTGCTAGGTCAAGTGCGGCGAAGCTCTCAAGTAGCGCTTTTCCCCTCGCATTTGTCCGGGGTGATCCCCACTCCGTAGCCCATGCATTAAAATCAACGGCAATTACGGTGGGACGATTTTCCCGGGCGTCTTCTGCAATCTCTTCGAGCGCAGTTATTGCCTGGGGGAGGGTAAGGCTTGGGGGCAGGAAGCAGCTGTAGAAAGCTATACCATTCAAATGAGCCCTGGCGAAGCAGTTTCCGCTCTTCTTCCTGCTAATCTGGGGCATTGGGTTTCCGCAGTTCCATATTGCCGATTTTTTGCTATTATTCGCTAGCCATTGTCCAGAGTTTTTATTCCGGTATTGCTCGGTTATGAGTGCCATGTCTACGTTTTGTTCGTTGACACTTTGCTCCAGCAACGATTGGGAAGCCTCGCAGTGGTATAGGCTTATCTGCAGGAACTTAATTTGAGCCTTTGCATAGCCTTCTTGAAGTAAGTACATTTCCCACTCATTGTAGGGTGGTCGCAGTCTTTCTCCTTTATGCGCTTGCATAGCATTACAGCAGGCCTTTGCTTTGCAGCGTCTGGCTTGGTGCTCCTTTGCGTCGTTTTAGCAGCATTTTGATCAGTCCTCCTGGTTTCTGCAGTTCCCTGCTATGTGGTTAAGCTCCATACACTTAAAACACCTTATGGGTGTTATCTTTGGGCGGACTCTGCACCAAGTCCATCCTAGCCTGATTTTGCCCTTCTCCAGGAGCCATCTTCCTATGTCAGGCATTACTCTTAGTGTTGCGGCTTGGGTGCCTCCGTACGCCGCCCTTAATCCTACCACCGCGGATTCCGGCAGTTCCACATCATACTGGGATTTAACCGCACATAAGACGTCTGTTTTGTCGGTGATTTCGTCGATGTCTTTCACCTCGATCAGCAATGTATCATTCAGCGCTCTGACGTCGACATTGCTACCCAGGACCGCTTTCATTGTGGTCTGAAGCTCGGCGGTTTTAGGGTCGCAGACCTTGTTTAGGAGGATTAGCAGTTCCCCTTTAGCTGTGCGCCTGACAGCCTGTACTGCTTGTCCTAGCTCCTTCAGTTGAGGCTCTGTCTTAACTGTATTCAGGATATCTGCATAGGACCAGCTTTTTACCTCCGATAGGACTTCTTACTGAAGGTAGTCAATTTCTTCAACTATCTCCCTCATTGGGTTTGTGATGGACCGCTTTCCGTCCATTACCTTCTTCAACTCCCTGGTCTCCGATCCCAGGCTAGTCAGTTGTATCAACACATCCTCATCAGCTTTTGAGCAGTCTTTTCCTGCTGCTGGGGGGTACTAGGCTGCTTGCCACTGCCCTCCTTCCTATGTTCTGGCGATCTCGCCATTACACTGCTTTTTTCGAATGGGTCAGCTCCCATGTTGGCCCAGTCTGGTAGACTGGACAATGGCGTGTGGAAGCCGTCGGTATTAGCCTGCGCCTGCAGGCCTTTGTTTGTAGGCGTGCCTCCATTGTTGGTTGGCACAGTTCCTAGGCTAGCGCCCAGGTGTTGTGCCCCTGGTCCCCTGTCCACCATTTTTCCGCAGTATCCTGCTTGTCTTCAATCGGACGCTACTATTTTGAGGAAAAAAAGAGCCGCCCAGGATTTTTCTACCCGCAATACCCTGCTGGTCTTTGATTGGACTTTACTATTTTAAAGAAAAAGAAAAGAAGCGCCCAAAATGGTCCTGCCTGCTACAGCACGCACTTATTTGCTTGGCTACACCCTATCCAAATCTTACTGCTATGGCACCCGCAGCCTTTTTCGCACACTACAATCAGCTGGTCGCGCAAGCGCTTTCCACCACTGATTTAATGTTTACTAAAAAAGAGAAGCGCGGGTGAATAATATGGCAGCAACTATGCCAAACAACGTGTGGAAAATAAGAAGAGGCAGGGGATGCCTCCCTCCCTTGCCTACGACCGGCCCCTGCCTGGTCAGCAAACCTGTTGGGGATTGATTCCCGGGCTGTTCCCAGGTGTCGTCCACGGTATTCTGCCACCAGCTGATGTCCAGGTGCGTGTCCAGATACTCGACGCCGGATGCGGCTGCACTTTTGCCTTTACGGTGAAAACTTTAATAAATAGGCGGAGCGATTTGAAACGCGACCGAACTCAGAACTCTCTCTCAACTCTCTCACCTCGATCGCCTGGGCCGGTGGTATAGTGTGCCAAATGCAGCAAATACTCTTGAGAAAATGGAGCACCGACTACCTCTCGTTATTGCAGGAGCGGATACCATTTGTGCTCCCCCGAGCACAACGTACAGACAGGAAGCATGGTTCTCATCAAGGAGGACAACTTACCCTCCTTGCGGTGGTGCCTCGGCAGGGTGGAGAGCACTGTCTCCGGAGATGCGTAGCGTGTAACATTCGAGTGAAGTTTTGTGGATCGATCTGTACTTGCGGGGAACGCTATAGGGTCAGGCACTAACTCGTCGGCTTTGGGCGTGCTGTTCTTGCTTTATACAGACACTGACACTATTAACACATTATAATTAACAGACCAAGAATTGAGCGTGCTCGCGATAAATGCGGAAAAAAAATTAAAGAATCTTAAAAGAAAAGAAAGAAAAGAAAGGGAGAAATTTTGGATTTAAGCTTTCTATTTTATAATACATTCAAGGAAAGAAAACTTAATTAACAGTAGTTCAGTGACAGTGAAAGATAACAAATTTATAGGTATAAAAATAGCAATGATGTTTAAACAACGGTAGCGGTAGATAATTTTAACAATATGACATTTATCATTATGGTCTTTGAAAGGGTGATCAACTTGATTTGTTTGTTTTAATTCAATTCGAATAAATAAAAAAAAAATTAATTTAAAATTTTCCTTTAGGGTTTTTCTTTGTAATTACTTAATATTTGTTACATAATATTTGTTACATAATATTTTTTCCGTTAATTTTTAGGCTTCGTTAAATTAGGGACTCGTTTTTATTACGTGGCCATTCATACAAAAGGTCTGTTTAGTTTTCAAAAATAAATGTGGATATAAGAATAAAAAAAATTAGTTTTCAGACTCACGGCAAATTTTCCATCGACGAAAGATCGATCTCCCGACGCAAGTGTGCTGGAAACAAATTTATGGCGTTTTACACCATAAGGTTTTAACTAAACTTAAGAACACTCGATATTTTGGAAAACGATTTTAAAAAGAAACTTTCTTGCCATTATACTACGATTATTTAGACGCGAAAAATTATTATTTAAATTTTAATAGTATCTATAATAAACTAATTGATATTCACTTCCATATATTTTAAAATTTCCATGGATGCTTTACCCGGGGGTTCACTGTGGTTGCAAGTTAAAGTTGCTCGCAATTGATTGGGATTATTGCCGGAGATTATGCCAAAATGCATCAGTGGGTTAAACCCCGTTAAAAGTTGTGCCTAGGTGCATCGGGGGTAAGGCTGCTGCTGATGTGCACGGTGTGCTCGTCGAAACTTTTCCCGTGCCTGGGTAGATTGGTGTTAAGGCTGCTGCTGAAGTTCACAGAGTGCTCGTCAAAAGATTATCCGTTCCTGGGTAAAAAGGTTAGGTTCGCATGCGCACTCCTTGGTGCCAGGTTAGGTACACATACCATTTATGGGGGTGCTCCTCGGTACGTAAGCGGCTTTCCGTACTGCTAACTGGGCACAACCTTAAGATTGTGCCCCGAAAATGTTTTCGAGGTTCTAGGATTTTTCCCGGGCAGAAATCTCGCCAATCCAACCAGAAAAATATATAACTTGCTACTGGCCTGCTGGCCGGGCCACACTCGTAGCCGAACGACATTCAGTTTTTCCACCATTGCTGTCGGTTTAAGCTTTGACGTATGTTTTATTTAAAATTTACGTTATCGAATCGCAATTCACGCCACGACAGCTCGATCGAAAAGAAATAGAACGGAACTGGGAAATGTTGGCCTACACTACCAGCGGAAATGCAACGCAGCTGGTAATTGCCATTATGGTAATTACGCTTCCCAGAGCACTCCTGGTACAGCTGATCGTGACAGCCCTGGTCAGCTGGCAACATCTGTTACCAACATCTGTGGTGTGAACCCAGACCTAACAGCGATACTCTAATACAGCTGATTACTATCGCCACGGTCAGTTGGCCTTTCTTTCCAAAAAAACCAAGTAATCCGGGCTTATTATTATCGATGGTTTGAATCTAAGCTAAGCTCAAACAAAACCATAAATATTTTCCTTGGACCAAAACCCATTCGTTGCTTCAGTCGCCGCTACAAAGCAGAAATTACCAATAAATCGTCTAAGTAAATGAACATCTCATTCCTAAGATGAGCCGGGACGACCTTGTCCATCAACCGAGACATTGTGCTCTTGACATTACACAGCCCGAACGTCATGACTTTAAATTGTTGGAGGGGTCTACCATGAACAGTGAACGCCGTCTTGTCTCGATATGAAACATCTAAAGGCACCTGCCAATAAACGTCCTTAAGATCAAGACTAAATATGTACTCTACCTTTGGCAACCGCCTTAAAATGCCACTTTTTTGGGGAAATGGATATGCATCCTTTTCGGCGAAACTGTTAACCTTACGACAATTCAGACACACTCCAACTTTTCCAGGTTAATTTCCATTACAATTGAAGAAGACCAAGCACTTTCTGACTCCTCGATCACGCCCAATTATATCATTCTATCGATTTCGGATCTACATAGCCTTCTCTAATGCAGGAGAGACAGGGAAGTGATGTTGTTTTATTGGTTTAGCCATACCCATATCAATCGAATGCACAATTAAATTGGTCTTGCCGAGACCTTCTTGAACAAAAGAGGGGAAATATTTGTTTACGTTCATCAGTTTGGCTCTCTCAGCATCGGTTAAACCATGTTGATCGGTTTCTACCTTTCCGTTACCATCGATAGACTCTAACTCGGAAATATTTAAGCATTTTGCTTCAGTGAGGCTATTACGTAAATCGTTAGTGGCTTTTTGACGTTACTATGTCCAACATCCAATTTTAATTGTCCTACTATCTGTTGAGATCTTCCATCTGCAGTAGATGCATTAGCTTTTATCGTCTTACAATCGAACTTGTATAATACCTCACAAGCTAACTGTCCTCCAACACAAATAATCGCTGCGGAAACTAACAATCCATAAACGGTACGATTGAGAAGACGAATTGGCAAGAAGAGGCGAGGATCCCTAGGACTTTCAGAAGAGAGCTGACGTATTTACGCTGTTCCAATTCAGGTGAGTGATCAATGGTCGCGATAGCTACGGTCTTTAATTCTGGGATTTTGCTGTGTAGCAAAGGACTAGCAGATCATTTTTGTTCGTCAGGGAGGGTGAGTGACACAACTGTCGCTGCGTCATCTATTCGTCTGTCATTGTTGCTTGACTTCAAGCTGGCAATCAAATCCGTCTGTCTGAATTGCGACTTCGTCGTGCCGGTTTTGTGGTTTTTTGAGCACTTACTACAATTCGTTTTATATGTGTTGGCTGTTTCCCAGACGTAACAAAAGATTCGCCTCTCAGATACACAATCCTGATATCGGCCCTTCCTTACGACAGTTCCAACATAACAGAGAAAACGCCTCGATATCTACCTCATTTTCGGATTCTATTTCTGTTTCTATGACTTCTTGTTCTTTTTTGAGCTCTGAAACTTTCCGCTTGAATAAATAACCTCGAGCGTATCCCGAATATCGTTTAATATCGGCCAAAAAGTCTTTCAGTCGATGACATTTTTCTTTTTATTCCGAGTCTGATCTAATCTCGATATTTAAAAGTTCATGTCAAATTTCGGGACGCAGGTTGTTCCTAAGGACCCGTAACAATTTATGCGACGTCCATGGAACTTCTAGCTGATCAACTAGTCCTGATATAGTCTCATTCAAGCAATCGAAAGTTTAATTTGGCTTTTGTTAGGAGTTCCTTATCAATTCCTCTATATCCCCATCATCCCTACTCGGTCTAAACTGTTGACGTAAAGCTGCATAAAATGCATCCTATACAACTTCGTCGTATGCTTTGTGATAGCTAATAAAACTCGTTGGCATTTTTACAAAGTACCGTGAAATTTCCTTCTAACGTTTCCTTCGTGAGTGTCTTTATTCTGTATATAAATTTGTCGACATACACTATTCCCGAATATTTAAGTTTACATCCATTAAGTATAAGCACAACTTTATCCGGTGGGTTCAGCAAGTTCGACGTGGTGCTCCTTTGAGAACCAGGAGATACCGTGAGAAGCCCGGAGTTTTCCGTTGGTTCATTCGTTAAATCGGACTGACTATTCATACCTTCAATACCTCGAGCAGCAGGTTGCTGAATGTTACCATTGTCCCTAATTTGTTACACCAAAGCTCTTGTTAAACTTTTAGTCAATAAACTTTCAATCAATTCTGACACTTTTTCCGAAAGGGCAGAGAGTAGTCTCGCCTCCATGGCAAGTAAAGTTATAGCATTAACGGTAATAAAGCCTTCCGCATCGTTACTTGAATTTGTACCAACTCCTGATGTGGAAGGACCCTCATCCGATGCTGATTTATCAGTACTCTATAAAGGCTGTTTGCTTTTCGATCGACTGCGAATTTGTAGCGCTGAATTATCAATTGGCATTCCGACTGTTGACGACGGATATATTGGATTTACATATCGGACAAACTGTAGCTGGGCCACCTTCTGCCCGATTATTCGGAGACTGGTCCACACCCATAATGCATACAGTCAAAAAAAAATTAGGACAATTTAACCAAAAAAAAACAAGAGGAAACGCTATAGTCGAGTGCCGCGACTATAAGATACCCGTTACTTTTTTACACAATTTTAAAATATTCATTTTGCTAGTGGAAATTCACAAGGCGCCACCTATTGTCAGAAAAAGCATTTTGAGTAACTGATAGTGACGTCACAAACCATGTGAGACCATATATCCTAAATTTCTTCATAAATAGCGAAATAATGTTCCGAATTAAAAAATATTTGGTAAATCGATACATATTAACAGAAATAAGTTATACAAGGTCAAACCAAGGCATTCATAATAATATTATAGATGCGGTAGTTTTCCGCGGCTTGTGGGCGTTAGAGTGGGTGTGGCAGGATGAAAACTCGTGACAAGTTGCAGTGGCATCTTTAAAATACGTGTTTTTAAGTCTAACTTTCTAGCTCTTATAGGTGCCGAGATTTTTGCATTTTTGGTTTTCCGGGTTTTGTGGGCGTTAGGTTGGACGTGGCTAGATGGGAAAACCCAACATGCAATTGGTGCATCATAAAAACGTACATGCTAAATCCAAACTTTCTATCTCTTATAGTTACCGAGATATCAGCTTTTCTAGAAAATGAGAAAACCGTCTTTTGAGCCTTGCCGGCGTATGGGCGGGTGTGGCCTGATAATACCACTATAAAATGCGCTTGCATCTAAAGATTATATATACTGAATTTTCTAGCTCTAATAGTTCCTGAGAGGGTATATTAGATTCGTTGAGAAGTATGTAGCAGGTAGAAGGAAGGTTTTACGAACCTATAAAGTATATATATTCTTGATCAGGATCAATAGCGAAGACGATTGAGCCATATCCGTCTGTCCATCTTATAGTGGTACTATTATCCGGCCACACCCACCCATACGCCCACAAGGCTCAAAAGAAGGTTTTCGCATTTTCTAGAAAAGTTGATATTTCGGTAACTATAAGACATAGATTGTTTGGATTCATTCGGCCGCACCCACTCTAACGCCCACAAACCGCAGAAAACTGTGGCGTCTATAATATTATTATGAATGCCTTCGTTTGACCTTGCATAACTTATTTCTGTTAATATCTATCGATTTATCAAATATTTTTATAATCGGAACATTAAAAGATTGCCACTAACTATCTGTGGATACGGCGCTGCTTTCAAGTGATGCCAGTATTTTCCGAACAGTTAAATTAAGGTCTATCTTTAATTTACAGAGTATTGTTAGTTCAACGATTTGGTATTATAAGCTGGGTCAGAAGACCATCATCATCTCTGCTAAATTTAGAAATATTCTTCAGTTGGATTATAATTTCGGACAGCTTTGAATGCTTATATGCACGTACCATGTTTTAAAGATCTAAAAAAATAAAAGACAAGAATTTAAAAAAAAAAAGAAATAAAGTTCTTGAACGGGGAGTTAGTATACTGAACATTCTGGCAAGGGCCGGCAAGGTTATGAGTTCAAGTAACATAAAATTTAATTCTTTCTGTTGCAATACAAACGTTAGTGGACATGCAAATACTCATCTTGCAACTGCCCGGATTTTTATAACTTTATTTTTTTTTATATTATTTTTTTTACAATTGTTTCTTAAATTAATATATCTTCTTCAATTTTTTTTTCAAACATTTAATATGTTACTTGGTATAGCTATGGCTTGCAATTGCCTTCGTATGTTTATTTTTCTTATAAATTATATTCTTTTATATATATATTATTATTATGACAACTGTTAACATTAACGAAGTATGGCCAGTAACATCATGATAATCAAATTCAAGTTACTTTAATTTATGCGTCTTTAGATCATTAATTTTGCTTAACAGGTTTTTTATATCTGCTATGTGGTTAACTAAAGGTGTACCTAACGGATTCCAAATAACTTTAGGTATCTCATCTCTCATATGTGTGACAACGCCATTGTCCCTTGATCTTCTAACTGAATACTGTGATGAGCTACCAAGATATCATTATCTGTTCGAGCAGTACAATCAGGTCTTATTGTTAAAATCCCAAACAGTCCTCTAGCTGTTAGTAAATTATAAACTTCCTTTAACTCTGTTCCTGTCCGTTTCCCTGGCAATACTAAGGTTTCTGACAATCTTTTATCTTTTGTCTTTTATCTTTACTATTTAAATTTTTAATTGTCTGGGTTTCAGCATATTAGTATATAGACGACAATGATTGATGTCAATTAATAGGGTTATGATCCCGGATTGTATTTTTTCGCAATCATCTATTATATTGGCTGTTTTGTAATCATGAAAAAGTTGATAGATTCTTTGTACACATAATACGATTCTTTTAACACCGCAGTCATATTTTCAATTCTGGTACTCATGCCGTTAAAGTTGGCATTAATATCACTCGTCGTACTTTTTAATATATTAGCTGTAGAATCGACTAAGGATGTTTGCTTCTTGCTCAATTCGTTCAGACTTTGCTGGTTGCTAACTATATTTCTCTTGTTATTTTCCATTTGTACTCTATCATCTTCGTCCATCATTCCAAATAATATATGATATAGTGATCCCATAAACCGTAAAGGAGGTTGTCTATTTCTTGTTTTAGTTTGTCCCATGAAAAGTTTGTTATTCTCTTCCAAGTCCGAGATCTTCCTTTCTGTATTATTCAACACTAAAAGTCACTGATCTTCGAAACTACAAAGTTTTTCGCAAGCCACTCTCATTTTTGGTACTAATTCTTTACTTCTATTCAACATTTCAACATATTATAGTATATTACTAAATTCCAATTACAAGCTACGATTTCTACATCGCCCATTGGGTCAAGAAAAATTGATGACGTTTCGTTTATTTTTTCTATCTCAAATTTTGGCTGATCAACTTTAGCTGAAGCGTTAGAAAATTGACAGAATATAAATTATAGCATAGAAAACTAAGCTTAGACATTTTCGACCTACCTCTTGTTTTTCTTTTCGATTTTTTCTCCTCAGGTTCAGACTCACTCTTCTCAACCGCCTTTATTCCTTTTAAGAGACAAATTTTTGTGATGGGTCTAGTGATATAACCATCTTGAGTTTTAGGCTCTACCACTCTGACCTTTTCATCTTTGCTTATATGGACTTTTTCTACTTTTCCCATTGGCCACCTGGCTGGATGACTGTTTTCATCTTTCAATAGGACAATTTGTTCCTTTGTTGCAGAGTATGCAAGTGCTCTGCTTTATATTTAACCTAGAAGTCTCTTTTCATTTCTACCGATCAAGAAATGTCCTGGTGTTAATACTTCATGTTGCTCTATATCGTTTTCTATGGTATACAATGGTCTTGAGTTTAAACATGCTTGTATTTGAGATAAAAACGTTGACATCTCTTCGTATGTCAGACTATTTTCCCCGATCATTATGTTCAAATGATGTTTCATGGATTTAACTCAAGCTTCCCAAATACTTCCGAAGTGAGGTCCTGCCGGGGGATAAAATGCCAATCTATTCTATCTTTTTCCAGCTGAGCTGCAATCATCGTGTTTTCCTTGGTTGCCTTAACTAGCTCTTGGTCTAACTTTCTTAAAGCTCCTACAAAATTTGTTCCGTTATCTGAATAGATATTGGCACATTTGCGTTTTCTTGCAACAAATCTTCTGAGCACTGCTAGGGATGCATCCGAGGTTAAATCACTGACCATTTCTAAGTGTATAGCTTTGGTGGCCATACAAACAAATACGGCAATGTATCCCTTATACGTCTTTATTCCACGATTCCACGATATTTAAGAATGGGTACGACATCGTAACTGTATATTTGGGTAAATTACCCATTATTTGCTAGGCTGTATTTTGCCTGTACCTTGCGCACGTGACACACTTTCTTAAATACTTTTTTAACGAAATCCAAAAATCCAATACCTTCTTTGTATATAATTGCGCATCAAATTTATGCCTCCATGAAGTGTTTCTTTGCGAGCATTTTTTATTAAAAAGTTTGTTAAATGGCATTTGTCTAAGATTATTGGATGCTTTATTTCAAATTCAGCACAGGATTTTTGTAACCTTCCTCCAACACGAATACCGTTCATATCCAAAAACGGATTCAAAGACAATATTCTAATATTTGTCTTAATTTCTTTTTTTTTTAAGGCACTTTATCTCTAGACTGAATTGATATTCTTGCTGTTTCTTTATAACTATCTTTTCTGCTTGTTTTAACTCCCTTACATTTAGATGGCAGGGATAAGATTCCTTCTTAATTTTAATTTGAATGCCCTAGCTGCTAAATCTGCAGGATTTTCTTCTGACTTCAAATGATTCCATTCGGTATTTGATAATATCCGAATGTCATCTGTTATTCGTTTAATAAACTTGACCTGCACATAACTTTAGCTTGGGAATAGTTTTTCCATTTTTATTAGGATTGACTCTACTTTTGCTGGCTATTATGTTCACAAATTTTCCCACCTTAGCATTCACTACTGCTGCATATGCCCTTTCGGAACCGTCAGAAAATCCATGAAGCTGTACTACCGAACAATTCTTGGAACTAATCCATCTCGGGATTCGAATTTCTCCTAAATACATAAAATGTTCTTTATAATTTTCCCAATATTCTTTGTCTTCATTGGGTAATTCCTGATCCCATTCACTCTTATTTAACCAGAGTTTTTGATTAAAAATTTTTCCTGAAATAGTCACAGGAGCCAGCCATCCTAAAGGATCATTTATGTTTGATAATGTCCATCTGAGTCTTTACTGTTAGTTCTTGTGAACTTATTTGCACATATATCAGATACGATATCATTTTTGTCTTCTTCCTCTACTTCCCAATATATATCCATATCTTTTAGCTCGATAGTAGTTGCTCGTATTGTCTGTTCTCCTTTGGACTTTCTCCCCGAAATGGGTGTCTTGACCAAGTAGCCCGTTTATTTTTACCCCTCCATTCTTTAGAATGTGAGTGTATAAATCTGCTCCTATAATAATATCAATACGGCTTGGTTTATTGAAATCAGGGTCAGCTAAATTGTAGTTTTTCCACTTTTCTTTGTCAACATCAATTGTGTTGCTTGGAAGAGCTTTCATTAGTTTTGGGAGTACTAATGCATCAATTCTTATAGTTATTTGAGAATTGTTACTTTTAATAAAAAGCTTCATTTTGTTGTTGTAGTCCCCTTGTCCCCTTGTATTTAATTATCAAAGGGTCATTGTAAGAGAGGTCCCAGGCAATGCAAAACACAAAAGACAAATTCACAAAAATTCACGTTTATTAATATATGACATATGCAAATAGCGTCCTGCGTTAGATGCAACTTGCGCGTTCTCTCGCTTGCCGAAGACGACTGACTTTTTCCCTCTTCCCGCTTTCGTTCTCCTACGCATCGTCCCAAAACGCGAGAGCGATCAGCTGTTGCTCTCCGCTCCCAGCTCCCAGCACACTGGGACAAGCAGCAAACTTAACATGCTGCCCGCCAATGCTAGACCTAGCATGAGAAAACTTCGCTTGTCCGGTCCATCCTGGAGGTAGAACCTAGTGTGGGAAAGTAACCAAGAAGTGTGCGCAAGAGACGATTTAATTATAATTGAGGTGTGTATGTGAGGGCGCTTATGATCGGATCGGCAGTGGACAGAGCTTCGACACCGAACGCTTCAACCGGCCTTGCTTGGTTTTAAGCGTGACAACTCGAACCAACGCATCCGTCCCCGGGTGTAGCTCGACGACGCGCCCCAGTAGCCATTGCGACGGCGGAAAACGGTCGTCCTTGATGATGACGAGTTCGCCAAGCTGGAGTCCTTCAGCCTCGCGGCACCTCTTGGGCCTCTGCTGTAGATGTGCTAGCCAGTCCCGACTCCAGGCCTTCCAGAAATGACGTTTCATAGCCTACTGGATCAGGAACTGCTCCGCGAAGGACCGAGATTGTGGGCGCAACTCAGGAGGAGCATGCAGCGAGTCACCAATCAAGAAATGAGCCGGCGTGAGTACCTCTAGGTCGTCTGCGTCCGCTGTGAGAGGACAAAGCGGCCGCGAGTTGAGACATGCTTCTATGCTTATAAGCACCGTAGTCAACTTTTCATAGGTGAGCCGTCGATCCGCAATGACCCTCTTCAGGTGATGTTTCACCGACTTCACGTTACCCTCCCACAGCCCGCCGAAGTTAGGTGACTGAGTAGGATTGAAGTGCTACGTTGTCCGTTGTGACGCGGGCTTGGGGGCTATAAGCTGATCGTAATCTTCTGAAAGCTTACAGTAGAACTTCTTCATTACATTGTCCGCACCCACAAAGTTGGTACCATTGTCACTGTAGAGGTGCTGAACCATCCCTCTCCTCCCGGTGAACCTGTCCAGCGCCAGCAGAAAATGCTCCGTGGTGAGGCCTGTAACTGCTTCCAAATGCACTGCCTTTGTTGCAAGGCAATTGAAAACGGCGATGTACCCCTTGTAGAAGCTGGTGCCCCGCAACCATGCTGCCTTGAGCTCAATAGCACCTGTGTAGTCAACTCCCGTTGCAATGAATGGACGACTAGGGGGGTTCACTCGATGAAGCGGCAAGTCTCCCATGAGCTGAGCCGAAGCGGAGGGCTGGGCCCGGAAACACTGGACACAATTCCGCACAACTCTTCGAACTGCCTGCCTTCCTGTCACTATCCAGAACCGCTGGCGGGTGTGCGCTAACGTCAGCTGCGCACCTCCGTGCAGAGTCAAAACATGCGAATGCCGATTTACCAGCTCAGTGAAATTATGGGAACTTGGGAGTATTATCGGATGCCGGAGCTCATATGGCAAGTTAGAATGCCGTAGTCGCCCCCTCACTCGCAGGATGCCTTCCGACAAGATCGGAAGAGAGCTTACTTCGCGCGGGTAGCCGTTTATTCTCTCGTACTGCAGCCACTACTGTGAATGATTCCCGCTGCACGAAGCGCACTATAACCCCTAAAGCAAAGTCAAGCTCTTCAATGGCTAGGGGGCCGATGCGCCTCTCCCCCTTGCCGACAGCATTGTGCCTGAACCGCAACGCATAGGCCGTGCCTCGTACAGCCCGGCTAAAAGTAGAAAATCTGCCAACGAACGACGGCAGCGGGACTGCGTGGTGAACTCGTACTTTGGCCGCCTTTGCCTCTAGTGCGGCATCGTTGGTGTCGACCTGCTCGAACTCCATAGAAGGCCAGTCACTCGGACTGCGTGCAAGCCACTCAGGGCCTCGCCACCATAGGCCAAAGCCATTCAATTCACCCGGGGACAGTCCTCTTGTCGCACAGTCCGCTGGATTCTCAACCGTGCCCACATGCCTCCATTGCGAGGGCGAAGAATGATCCAGAATGAACGCGACCCTGTTGGCCACGAACGTCTTCCACCTAGTGATTTCCCCGTACAGCCAGTGTAAAAGGATTGTGGCATCCGTCCAGTAGAACGATTCGATGGGTAGAGCGCTTAGCCATTTAGCCGAAGTAAGCCATTTACCAACTTGACGTCCAAAACTGCGCCACTCAGCTCCGTTCTAGGTATAGTCAAGGGCCTTGACTCCAGAACGCGTGAAGCTGAGCTGACCCTATACATCCAGGGGAATAATGAATCCATCGGTCTATGCTTATGTCGTCGATCCTCATCAACACGTCCCGAAACGTTCGCCACCGTTATACGAGGGCGTCCGGAACCAGCGCCGACTGAGTGTCATCCGCATGGACTTTCTTTGCCATGGTTACCTCCTTTAAAATCAACTTTCCCACGATGATGACTTGTGCGTTGAGACCCAGTGGATCAAACAGCCTAGCTATGCTTGATAGAATCATCCGTTTGGTAAGCCTAGCTGGAATCTCAAAATTGACTTGAAATTTAAAACAGACCTTATTCGGGAGCCATCCCTAACGCCTTGATAGGATCCGTAACCTCCCAGTGTAAAGGAGTCCGGCTGACTGATGCTCCGCAGGAATCGAGAACAAGAGACTGGACTCGTTGCTGGACCATTTCCGCAACTCCATGCACGCGGATTTTATCGCCCCCGATACTTGTGTCCGCTTATCCCTTGCTTCATCCACATATATTTCGCTGATCCACACCTCTTCCGCCTTGGGAAACGAACGGCGCTCGTCCTTCGCCAACTGCTGGATGACCCTGATGGCCGTGAATGGTGCGGACGCCGTACCAAAGGTTAACGTTGACAACGCGAAAACGCTGAAGGACGCATCCGCCGCCCGCCATAAAATCCGCTGGTATTGGGCGTCTTCCGGATGAACATCTTTAGAACGATACATCTTCTGGATATCCGCTGCAAAAACGAAACGATATTTCCGCCAATTCAGTATGACGTGCGACATGTCGTTCTGAAGGGCTGGCCCAGTCCACAACACGTCGTTTAGAGATCTTCCGTTGCTAGTCTTTGCGGAGGCGTCGAATACGATTCTTTGCTTAAGGGACTGCGGCTCCTTCTTAAAGACCACATGATGCGGCAGCACGCAGGAAGCCACATGCCTACCCGTAGAAGTACGCATCAGCAAACTGCTTTCACTGCCCACCGCCGGCGCTATCTGCTTGAGGGCAAAGTACTCCTCGATCTCCTCGCTATATTTGCTCCACCGCTCCGGACTGCTGGACAGACGCCTTTCCAACTGCAAGAACCTATTCAGCGCCATCTGATGCGATCTTCCCAGAACCATAGTTGGATCCATGTACGTTTTGAAGGGCAACCGTACCATGTAACGGACATCCGAACGCCGAATATGTGTCTTTTAAAAGAAGGCTTTGCACCAGAGGTCCCCCTCCGATGTGAGAGAACGGTCCGGAACGGCCTCCACCTCGCAGAAACGCTGGGTCGCTTCCCGCACTCCGTCCGCCAAGCCAGATAGGATCCACCCAAGGTGAGTGTTCTGAGCTATAGGCTGGCCGGGCACCCCGATCCTGGTGTCCGGGAACATGATTTGCGCCATCAGGTCCACACCCAAGATGAGGTCGACTCGCTTCGATCGTGAGAAGTTCGGATCCGCCAGCGGGAGCCCTCGTATATGGTCCCAACGCTGAGGCATGAAGCTGCGATAAGGAAGACAGGAAGTAACCGAATTGAGGACATACGCGGAATCAACGTCTACTGAAAAGTCTGGGTTAACATTACTACGGATTTCAAAATTGACAGTATACTTGCACCGACGACCGCCACCAAGACACATCCCAAAAATAGATGTTCGGGTGCCAGATCGCTTCCGAGACAGTGGTTGCATCCGATCCTTGGTCGACCAGGGCATTTATGACAGCGTGCAGTCCGTTGACCGGGTTCCGCACGGTAATACGAGCAGTGGCGAGAAGCACAATTCTCGAAGACGGATCCGATGACGTTGCTGAATAGCATCCGTAAGATGCGCCGGGGTTCTGGTCTGTCGTTGCCTGCCTGCGCTGTTGATATACGCTCTCCCTGTCTCAACAGGGAAATGCAACAATGTGTGATGACGCTGCCCACAAACTTGACAGCCTTTATTACTCGTGCGGCGCGAAAGGGCATGTGCCTTATTTAGACAATTGATGCATAATTTAGCCCTGCTTACTATGTCCTTCCTCTGGTAGCAGTCTATGGCCAAAAACGTTGAGCAACGGCGCAGGATATGGTCGCCGCCGCAGTGGTAACAGGCGCCGATAGGGCGCCTAGCGAGCTCCTGTGCACTGTGCACTCGCACTCGTTTGGTAGGGTCTGAAGATCCTGGGCCAGCAGCGGAGTCGAACGATGAGCCTCGGTTCTCAATCGCATCCATTACAACCAGCCGATCGTTTAAAAATGACTCGAACTCTCTGTAGGATGGAACTGTGGAACAACTTCCTTGATGGTGCTCCCAAGCGTTGTGGGTCTCCTTTGGTAACCTCGACGCTACGTAGTGTGCCAGCCAGTGCTGCGATTCCCCGTCCAAGGCTTGAACGCGGCGGAATGCAGCCAGACAAACATTGACCGTGCTTAACATCGACCGTTAACTCTGTGTTGTCCTTCTGTAGCCTAGGCAACGCGTAGACGGCATTCATGTAATGGGAAAAACGAGGCGAAGATTGTTGTACCTCTTGATCATCAATCCCCAAGCCACCGAATAGTTCCCTTCCGTGAGCTGCATCTGACGGATGTCATTATCACGGTCCCTCGGCAGGGACTCCTTGAGAAAGTGCAACTTCTGCACACTACTCAGATTGGCGTTGTTGTGGATTAGGCTCGTGAAGGCATTATAATAGCCTGGCCAATCGACACACGCGCCGGAGAACTTCGGAGCCGACATCTGGGGCATGTTCAGCCGCACTTCCGCATTGGCGCCCCCAGTCACTGGCGGCGGAGGCGCACAAGCCTCTGGACTGGCAGAGCCGTCTTGCAAACTTAGCGCAGTTGCGATCTAACGGCGCTTATTTACACAGAATTAGGAATTTTCGATTATGTTTGCGATTGCAGATTCCCCTCATGGGCCACCATGTATTGTTGCGTCCCCTGTGCTTAATTAGCAAAGGGTCATTGTAAGAGAGGTCCCAGGCAATGCAAAACACAAAAGACAAATTCATAAAAATTCACGTTTGTTAATATATGACATATGCAAATAGAGTCCCGCTCTATGCAAATAGAGAGGGGAATGCGGTTCCGTCAGCCGAAGACCGCTTCCCTGCCCTTTTTCTAGTGACTGGGTTTTGGGAGAATAATTGGGAGCCGAATAGTTCTTGTAAAGTTCCTGGCATTTTATTTACAAAGTCTTACCTAAGTTCTAACCTATCTCTACGTTGTTTTCATACCCCCGCGCTTCACTGGCATCCCACAGTTGGGATTGGCCCTTGGCCGGCTCACCCGTATTACTCCTCCATGTCCGCTTGCCACGTGTTTTCCTGGGGTCGTCTAGCTGCTCCTCCTCTCCGGAATTACGACTTCTCCCGTTCAACTCACAAAACCGACTCCCCGATCGGCGGGCAGCGGGAGGTGCTCGAGGCCCATCTCTGCTGCCGACCGCGGCAACGGCCCTTTCGCTGTCTTCGTGCGAGCTGTCGTCGTCCTCTTCTCTCTAGCTTTACTGCGCCGGCGTCACGTGGTGTGATCGTGCGCGTTGGTTGGCTCTGCCGATGTGATGTTGGCTCTGCCGGTGTGATGTTGGCTGTGCCGGTGTAATGTTGGCTCTGCCTGTGTGATATTGGCTCTGCCGGTGTAATGTTGGCTTTGCCGGTTCTGATTGCGCTGTGAGCGCGATGTGCCCAAGGCGTGGTGATGTTGCGATCGATGTTGTCTGGCGGTGAAGCCTAACGGGCTTTCGCTACGCCTTAGCTATGTATATACAAGTGCCCTTAGTGGGTCTTAACTAACGTAAGACTTATTGCCTTCCGTGGCTCTAAACTAAATAAAATCTGAGTGCCCTTCGTGGGTCTTAACTATTCCTTAAATTAAACCTAAATTCTAGCTTACGGACTACTCTTACTAAATATCTTTATATCTAGGGGCGGAGGGGCCGCGTGAGGGTTACCTCACACCTCATCCCTTCGTCGGGGATGGGGAGGACCTTGACCCGGTGGCCGGCTCGCATTGCCTGGACCCGGTACCTCGTTTCCTCGACCTTGACCAGTCTCCTTGCAGCTGGAGGTGCTTCTGGATCCGGTAATGTAACTCCACTGGGATCCATCCATCGGCGGTGGTCCATCCCTCCGGGGCGCGCATTGGGGCCTCCGGGTCTGGTACATCGTCTGGGAGGGACTCCTCCTCAGTGGAGGCCTCATCCTCGGGTCATGGGGCTGGGCGACGTCGAGGTCCGTTCAGCAGGATGCCCTTTGGATGCCCGGGGTGGTGGCCGGCTGTGGGATTGTTCCCGTGGCGGGTAATGTGTCCCGTATGGTCCGTGCTGCGGCTCGTATGGCTGCACGCCGCTGGGAGGTGGCCGAGGTGGTGATGACCTCTGGGGACTCCATCAAATGTTGCAGGAGCTGCTGTAGTGCGCCGGTGTTCGTGGGCGTGCGCGCTCCCGAACGGGCAGTCTGCTCGTCTGTGGTTGTGTCGGTGGGGCCGGGGTTGATAACCCCGGTGGGGGCAAGTTGCCCAGAGGCTGCGGCGCCGGTGACCTGAGCCGCCACGACGGCGGCGGTGGTGGCACCGGCTGATGCTGGTTGTCTGTTCGTTCCTCCGGGTATGGGCCAGGCACGAAGAGTTCCGCGTTCGATGGTGGCAGGGTCACTTCCCGCGTGGCAGGTGCTCCCGGCGGGACCTCGTTCTCCGGCCAGCTCCCCTCCTCGTCTGAAATGACGATCGCTGTCGTCTCCCGTTGTTCTTCGTCATCCGAGCTAAGTTTTGGGACTTCCGTGTCGGAGATGTCCTCGTATACTGCGCCCAGCGGATCCCTGTGGGATTCGGCGTAGTGGCTTCCCGCGGATGCTGTGAAACGACTCGATCTCTATTTGGAAATCGTCCAGCTCTCCCTCTCCTTCTGCCTCGAAAATGGAGATGTTGTCTCACTGTTGGCCGATCGTGGTCGTGGGACCGGGTAGCGTCCTGCGCCCGTGGTGTCCATGTGTGCCCAGTGTGGCTCCTCGAGGGTGGACATTGTCCCGGTTGGAGCGGGGGCGTCGTCTTCTTCCGGGTGGTGTCGGTCGATATGCCGGTCGTGCCTGTGGTGGTGACGTTGTATCTCTCTGTGGTGGCGCGGGTACCCACGCATAGCTTCCAGGGGGTAAATTCCTCGTCCTCTGGGCGCAGTCCGATGCGCCGGTAGAGTTGCCGGCTCCTGTGTTATCCTGCGTTACATTTTCGTGATCCACTTACAGTCGCTGTCTTCTAATTGTGTCTAATGTAATGTCGCCAGAGGCTGGCGCGACAGCGCGTCCGCGACCAGGTTCTGGACTCCGCGTCGGTAGGACACGTAGTATTGGAACTTCTGTAGCTCCAATGCCCACCGAGCGATCCTGCCCGTGGGGTTGTCGATGGAGTTCAACCACATTAGCGAGTGGTGGTCGGTGAGTACCTCGAAACGGTACCTCTCAAGGTAGCAGCGCATCTTGCGGATGGCCCACACTATCGCAAGGCATTCCTTTTCCGTCACGGAGTAATTGAGTTCAGCGGTATTTAGCCGGCGGCTGGCGTAAGCGATTATGCGATCCTGTTGATCTATGGTCTGGGTGAGTACGGCCCCAACACCATAGTCACTTGCGTCCGTCTGGAGTACGAATTTCTCCTCAAAATCCGGGCACGCAAGCACCGGGGCCTCGGTGAGCAGATCCTTCAGCCGCTGGAACACCTGCTCCTGCTTCTACGTCCATTCCCATTTCCGGGCCTTTTTAAGGAGCGAGGTCATTGGCTCGACCGCGAAGTTCGGCAAGAAGCGGCGGTACCACGACGCTATACCTAGACATCGGCAAAGCTCCTTCATGTTCGTGGGAGGGGTCAATTCCCGGATGGCCGCGACTTTTCCAGGGTCAGTCTATATCCCGGCCTCGCTGATGACGTAGCCAAGATATTTTCTGCTCCGCTGGAAAAACTGGCATTTGTCCAGATTGAGCCGAAGGTTAGCTTCTCGGAGCCGTCGGAAAACCTTCCAGTGAAATAACCCGCGGCCCGGGACTGTGAATGCCGTGCATTCGCGACTGGCGGGAGCTACTGGGATCTGCCAGTACCCGTTTTTCAGGTCCAACGTTGATATGTAGCGTGCCTTCCGTAGCCGTTCCAGGAAGTGGTGAATCCGCGGCAGCGGGTAGGCGTCGGAAATCGAATTCTCATTCAACTGCCGGTAGTCTATACAAATCCTGGCCTCCCCGTTCTTCTTTGCCGCGATGACTATCGGCGCGCTATGGAGGCTCTTGGAGGGCTCTATACGACCGTCCCGGAGGAGCTCGTCGATCTGTTGGTCGATGATGGCCCTCATCGCGGGGTTTCGTGGGTGATAGCGTTGTTCGATGGGGCGATCGTCGCGCATCACGATCGTGTGCTCGGCGATGTAGGAGACATCGGCGATGGTGTCGAAACATGAAACGCTCTAAGAACTTCCCTATCCAGGGCTCTGGGTAGTTTTCCTCGTGGTTGCTGGGTCTCTGTTCAACCTCGGCGTCATACTCGGCGTTAGCGACCCTCTGGACCGGCAGGAGGGTCTCTGAAACGGACTCTCCTTACCGGTTAGCGAAATGGGTTGTGTTGGACTGCTGATGCGTCGGGAGGGGGCAGTGCTCCAGCCCAGCTTGTAGCCGTGCGTGTGTCTGCGTGGGTGACATTGCGTTCTCGGGACAGGGACGCGTATGTGCAGCCCTGCGATGTCTTCGTGGGGCGGCTTGCGCCTGTGAGGTGACCGATGGATGCGCCTGGAAGGCGGCTGGTGGATGCGCTTGTGCGGTGGCTTGTGGATGCGCCTGGGAGGCGGCTTGCGGATGCGCCTGTAAGGCGGCTGGTGGATGCGACTGTGCGGTGGCTTGTGGATGCGCCCGTGGGGCGGCTGGTGTATGCGCCTGTGAGGCGGCTTGTGGATGCGCCTGTTAGGCAGCTTGTGGATGCGTCTGTGAGGTGACCGATGGATGCGTCTGTGAGGCTGCTTGTGGATGCGCCTGTGCGGCGGCTGGTGAATGCGTCTGTGAGGTGACCGGTGGACGCGCCTGTGAGGCGGGTGATGGATGCGTCTGTGAGGCGGCTTGCGGATGCGCCTGGTAGACGGCTTGCTAATGCGCCTGTGAGGCGGCTGGTGGATGCGCATGCGCGGTGGCTTGTGGATGGGCCTGGGAGGCGTCTTGCGGATGCTCCCAAATTGTGTGTCGATGGCGACTTATATATCTCCGGTACTGCTGGCGTCGGGCATCCTCCTCGGTAAGAAACTAGTTGTGCGAAAGGGATAGGGGAACTAGATATCTGATGGCGTGGATGCCGGCTGCGGCGTCGACGTGGCTTAGGTTCTGCGGCTCTCTCTCTCAAATTTGTTATGTGTTTTTTTCCTCTTCGCGTTCACGTGCTCGTGTGCGCGTGCGTATTGTGTTTCTACGTGTGACTGTACTTGATTGCCATTAACTCCACATGGCTACGCTTCCCTCTATCTCTCTCTTTCTTCCTCTGCTTCGGCCCGCTGCAAAACGTGCGTACTACCCAAGCCTTTCGTCCCCAACCTCGAAATTTACTATATTTACTAATACTAATACTAATACTAATACTAATACTAATACTAATACTAATACTAATACTAATACTAATACTAATACTAATACTAATACTAATACTAATACTAATACTAATACTAATACTAATACTAATACTAATACTAATACTAATACTAATACTAATACTAATACTAATACTAATACTAATACTAATACTAATACTAATACTAATACTAATACTAATACTAATACTAATACTAATACTAATACTAATACTAATACTAATACTAATACTAATACTAATACTAATACTAATACTAATACTAATACTAATACTAATACTAATACTAATACTAATACTAATACTAATACTAATACTAATACTAATACTAATACTAATACTAATACTAATACTAATACTAATACTAATACTAATACTAATACTAATACTAATACTAATACTAATACTAATACTAATACTAATACTAATACTAATACTAATACTAATACTAATACTAATACTAATACTAATACTAATACTAATACTAATACTAATACTAATACTAATACTAATACTAATACTAATACTAATACTAATACTAATACTAATACTAATACTAATACTAATACTAATACTAATACTAATACTAATACTAATACTAATACTAATACTAATACTAATACTAATACTAATACTAATACTAATACTAATACTAATACTAATACTAATACTAATACTAATACTAATACTAATACTAATACTAATACTAATACTAATACTAATACTAATACTAATACTAATACTAATACTAATACTAATACTAATACTAATACTAATACTAATACTAATACTAATACTAATACTAATACTAATACTAATACTAATACTAATACTAATACTAATCTAATACTAATACTAATACTAATACTAATACTAATACTAATACTAATACTAATACTAATACTAATACTAATACTAATACTAATACTAATACTAATACTCAATACTAATACTAATACTAATACTAATACTAATACTAATACTAATACTAATACTAATACTAATACTAATACTATATACTAATACTAATACTAATACTAATACTAATACTAATACTAATACTTACTAATACTAATACTAATACTAATACTATATACTAATACTAATACTAATACTAATACTAATACTAATACTAATACTAATACTAATACTAATACTAATACTAATACTAATACTAATACTAATACTAATACTAATACTAATACTAATAATAATACTAATACTAATACTAATACTAATACTAATACTAATACTAATACTAATACTAATACTAATACTAATACTAATACTAATACTAATACTACTAATACTAATACTAATACTAATACTAATACTAATACTAATACTAATACTAATACTAATACTAATACTAATACTAATACTAATACTAATACTAATACTATATAATACTAATACTAATACTAATACTAATACTATTAATACTAATACTAATACTAATACTAATACTAATACTAATACTAATACTAATACTAATATTAATACTAATACTAATACTAATACTAATACTAATACTAATACTAATACTAATACTAATACTAATACTAATACTAATACTAATACTAATACTAATACTAATACTAATACTAATACTAATACTAATACTAATACTAATACTAATACTAATACTAATACTAATACTAATACTAATACTAATACTAATACTAATACTAATACTAATACTAATATAATACTAATACTAATACTAATACTAATACTAATACTAATACTAATACTAATACTAACTAATACTAATACTAATACTAATACTAATACTAATACTAATACTAATACTAATACTAATACTAATACTAATACTAATACTAATACTAATACTAATACTAATACTAATACTAATACTAATACTAATACTAATACTAATACTAATACTAATACTAATACTAATACTAATACTAATACTAATACTAATACTAATACTAATACTAATACTAATACTAATACTAATACTAATACTAATACTAATACTAATACTAATACTAATACTAATACTAATACTAATACTAATACTAATACTAATACTAATACTAATACTAATACTAATACTAATACTAATACTAATACTAATACTAATACTAATACTAATACTAATACTAATAATACTAATACTAATACTAATACTAATACTAATACTAATACTAATACTAATACTAATACTAATACTAATACAATTAATACTAATACTAATACTAATACTAATACTAATAATAATACTAATACTAATACTAATACTAATACTAACAATACTAATACTAATACTAATACTAATACTAATACTAATACTAATACTAATACTAATACTAATACTAATACTAATACTAATACTAATACTAATACTAATACTAATACTAATACTAATACTAATACTAATACTAATACTAATACTAATACCAATACTAATACTAATACTAATACTAATACTAATACTAATACTAATACTAATACTAATAATACTAATACTAATACTAATACTAATACTAATACTAATACTAATACTAATACTAATACTAATACTAATACTAATACTAATACTAATACTAATACTAATACTAATACTAATACTAATACTACTAATACTAATACTAATACTAATACTAATACTAATACTAATACTAATACTAATACTAATACTAATACTAATACTAATACTAATACTAATACTAATACAATACTACTAATACTAATACTAATACTAATACTAATACTAATACTAATACCAATACTAAATACTAATACTAATACTAATACTACTAATACTAATACTAATACTAATACTAATACTAATACCAATACTAATACTAATACTAATACTAATACTAATACTAATACTAATACTAATACTAATACTAATACTAATACCAATACTAATACTAATACTAATACCAATACTAATACTAATACTAATACTAATACTAATACTAATACTAATACTAATACTAATACTAATACTAATACTAATACTAATACTAATACTAATACTAATACTAATACTAATACTAATACTAATACTAATACTAATACTAATACTAATACTAATACTAATACTAATACTAATACTAATACTAATACTAATACTAATACTAATACTAATACTAATACTAATACAATACTAATACTAATACTAATACTAATACTAATACTAATACTAATACTAATACTAATACTAATACTAATACTAATACTAATACTAATACTAATACTAATACTAATACTAATACTAATACTAATACTAATACTAATACTAATACTAATACTAATACTAATACTAATACTAATACTAATACTAATACTAATACTAATACTAATACTAATACTAATACTAATACTAATACTAATACTAATACTAATACTAATACTAATACTAATACTAATACTAATACTAATACTAATACTAATACTAATACTAATACTAATACTAATACTAATACTAATACTAATACTAATACTAATACTAATACTAATACTAATACTAATACTAATACTAATACTAATACTAATACTAATACTAATACTAATACTAATACTAATACTAATACTAATACTAATACTAATACTAATACTAATACCAATACTAATACTAATACTAATACTAATACTAATACTAATACTAATACTAATACTAATACTAATACAATACTAATACTAATACTAATACTAATACTAATACTAATACTAATACTAATACTAATACTAATACTAATACTAATACTAATACTAATACTAATACTAATACTAATACTAATACTAATACTAATACTAATACTAATACTAATACTAATACTAATACTAATACTAATACTAATACTAATTACTAATACTAATACTAATACTAATACCAATACTAATACTAATACTAATACTAATACTAATACTAATACTAATACTAATACTAATACTAATACTAATACTAATACTAATACTAATACTAATACTAATACTAATACTAATACTAATACTAATACTAATACTAATACTAATACTAATACTAATACTAATACTAATACTAATACTAATACTAATACTAATACTAATACTAATACTAATACTAATACTAATACCAATACTAATACTAATACTAATACTAATACTAATACTAATACTTAATACTAATACTAATACTAATACTAATACTAATACTAATACTAATACTAATACTAATATACTAATACTAATACTAATACTAATACTAATACTAATACTAATACTAATACTAATACTAATACTAATACTAATACTAATACTAATACTAATACTAATACTAATACTAATACTAATACTAATACTAATACTAATACTAATACTAATACTAATACTAATACTAATACTAATACTAATACTAATACTAATACTAATACTAATACTAATACTAATACTAATACTAATACTAATACTAATACTAATACTAATACTAATACTAATACTAATACTAATACTAATACTAATACTAATACTAATACTAATACTAATACTAATACTAATACTAATACTAATACTAATACTAATACTAATACTAATACTAATACTAATACTAATACTAATACTAATACTAATACTAATACTAATACTAATACTAATACTAATACTAATACTAATACTAATACTAATAATACTAATACTAATACTAATACTAATACTAATACTAATACTAATACTAATACTAATACTAATACTAATACTAATACTAATACTAATACTAATACTAATACTAATACTAATACTAATACTAATACTAATACTAATACTAATACTAATACTAATACTAATACTAATACTAATACTAATACTAATACTAATACTAATACTAATACTAATACTAATACTAATACTAATACTAATACTAATACTAATACTAATACTAATACTAATATAATACTAATACTAATACTAATACTAATACTAATACTAATACTAATACTAATACTAATACTAATACTAATACTAATACTAATACTAATACTAATACTAATACTAATACTAATACTAATACTAATACTAATACTAATACTAATACTAATACTAATACTAATACTAATACTAATACTAATACTAATACTAATACTAATACTAATACTAATACTAATACTAATACTAATACTAATACTAATACTAATACTAATACTAATACTAATACTAATACTAATACTAATACTAATACTAATACTAATACTAATACTAATACTAATACTAATACTAATACTAATACTAATACTAATACTAATACTAATACTAATACTAATACTAATACTAATACTAATACTAATACTAATACTAATACTAATACTAATACTAATACTAATACTAATACTAATACTAATACTAATACTAATACTAATACTAATACTAATACTAATACTAATACTAATACTAATACTAATACTAATACTAATACTAATACTAATACTAATACTAATACTAATACTAATACTAATACTAATACTAATACTAATACTAATACTAATACTAATACTAATACTAATACTAATACTAATACTAATACTAATACTAATACTAATACTAATACTAATACTAATACTAATACTAATACTAATACTAATACTAATACTAATACTAATACTAATACTAATACTAATACTAATACTAATACTAATACTAATACTAATACTAATACTAATACTAATAACTAATACTAATACTAATACTAATACTAATACACTAATACTAATACTAATACTAATACTAATACTAATACTAATACTAATACTAATATAATACTAATACTAATACTAATACTAATACTAATACTAATACTAATACTAATACTAATACTAATACTAATACTAATACTAATACTAATACTAATACTAATACTAATACTAATACTAATACTAATACTAATACTAATACTAATACTAATACTAATACTAATACTAATACTAATACTAATACTAATACTAATACTAATACTAATACTAATACTAATACTAATACTAATACTAATACTAATACTAATACTAATACTAATACTAATACTAATACTAATACTAATACTAATACTAATACTAATACTAATACTAATACTAATACTAATACTAATACTAATACTAATACTAATACTAATACTAATACTAATACTAATACTAATACTAATACTAATACTAATACTAATACTAATACTAATACTAATACTAATACTAATACTAATACTAATACTAATACTAATACTAATACTAATACTAATACTAATACTAATACTAATACTAATACTAATACTAATACTAATACTAATACTAATACTAATACTAATACTAATACTAATACTAATACTAATACTAATACTAATACTAATACTAATACTAATACTAATACTAATTGTTTTGAGGAGGGCATTAACTTGTGGCACTTATAATTATACAAGAGATATTTTTTATGATTTATTTTAGCAGCGCTGCAACGATAGAAAACGAAATGTAATAAGGCGAGCCGAGCAATCGTTGTATAGATAATAGATATAATTCAGCATACAGTGATGCTGAACAAATTGTTAACCCTAATTCTGGTATTAGCTAGATGACTGCTCCCGACATAGTCCCCCCGTTGGAAGAGCTTTACTTCCAAGCGAAGTGGTTTCGAGGGATAGAAGGTAAGTTTTCCTCCTTGATGAGAACCGTGCTGCCTGGCTGTACGTTGTGCTCGGCGGAGCGCTCCGCTCCTGAAGCAACGAGAGTAGGTACTCCATTTTCTCCAGTATTTTTTCTGCATTTAGCACACACTCTGCAACTGGCTCAGGCGATCGAGGCTGAGGTGGGTGGCGTCCGGTTCGTCCATTGGAAGCCTGCTCTTTGCTCCACGGGCTTGATATTTCAGCTTATTAAACTATCTGATAGAGTGTCCCAAGCTAGGCCCAACGCCTTTGCAACGTCAGTTCCGTCTTGAAACTTTAAAGTCTTTTCCCGATCAGAGATACATTTTGCAGACGTCTCCGCACAATGCAACCTTAAAAAATCGAAAGCGCAGCAAGGTAGTGAAGATTTTTGGTTGAATTGAGGGAACTGCGAATCATTCAGAGAATATCCCGTAGTGAACTTCGCTGAACCATCGAAAACAACTCGCAGCTTTGTAGTTGTACTATCGAATTTTTGAACGCAATGGTGCGGAAGATAGTATTGATGCGCTGCCGCGATTTTATGTGATAGAGGCATGTGGGCAAGGTTAAGGTACTCCTTAATAAAGTGTGTACTGCTTGTTCAGATCTGAATTCCTACCTAATTTAACCCCAAGTGCTTTAAAAAGAACGAGCGCACGATCATATGAATTTCCTAAAACATCAAAGCACCTTTTGGCAGGAAGCAAAATTGAATATTGTCCAGATTCAAACCGATTGTGTTGCTGTGGGAATAGCTGCACGCATCATCTTCCATCGACATGGTTTTTATAGAATCTGGGCAACTTTCGATTTCCCAGAATATCTTAAGTGTATCAGAAATCGACTCAGACTAAGTGCTGGGTTCCTGAATCGAGGAAACTGAAGTTGAGCGCGTAGAGGCTCCTACCCTTAGACACCCTAAGACGATCAAGCCAAGTCTGGTTTTCTGCAGGGTGGGTAAGTGGTTGCCTAAACGAATTTGTCTAATGCAAAGCAGCTCGAAAAAAAAACTTGCTCCAATAAGCAAGTCAATGTGCTGACTTTTGTAGTTTCCTTTAGTTTCCTCGATTCAAGAACCCAGCACTCAGTCTGAATCTGAGTCAATTTCTGACACAATAAAGAGAAGTGGCCCAGGTTCTACAACAACCATTTTGAAGGAGGATGCTCTAAGCGAGCAGCTATTTCAACCGCAACCTTCCCACTTTCGTTCTAAGGCACTCGAGATTAAATTAGCATCTAAAAGCGCGGATATTGCAAGACCGTTAGGCCCAGCTTGGGATACCCTATCGGATAGTTCATTTTTCAGCTTCTTAAGCCCGCGGACCGACTAGAGCGCAACCAAGCGCAGCATTCTTTCGGCAAAAGCTAGATCCACTTGGATTAATAGCCCCGATCATCACTAAGCTAAAGATTTTTATGCAGGTCCTATGGAAGGATAACCTTGACTAGGATGAGTCCCTACCCTAATCTTTGCACTCGTCTTGGTTGGATCACATGTCACAGATCACAGCCTTTACTTGTTTATAATTTCCTCGCTTTGTTTTACAGCATAACTCATATTTCAAAATTCATGGACTTCGTAATGCCTGCTGGAACTGGCTGTACATCCACTTCCTCCTCCTCGTCGGCAGTGCTGGCGGTGGCAGGTGAAGCGGAAGTACTGGAATAGGCAGCGGCAGCTTCCAAGTTGAAGAATCGGACATGGCCACGTATACAGCTAGGCGACATAGTTCTCATCAAGGATGATATCTTACCCCCCTTGCGGTGGCGACTCGGCAGCGTCATCGAGTTGCGGTCATCCGCATTATCTTTGGATTGTGCAAGGGGACAACAAGGAAATTAGCTGTTCTGCCCCTCGAAACCACTTCGTTTGAAAGGGGGAGTATGGGGGGAGTATGTCGGGAGCAGTCATCCAGCTAATTCCAGAATTATGGCTTACAATTTGTTCAGCATCACTGTATGCTGAATTATCTCTTTTATCTATAAGTCAAGCCGAGATAAGCGCTCGCGAGTCGCCTATTGCTCGGATCGCCCCATTACATTTCGTTCTCTATCGCTGTTAACACGGAGTCGTAGCGTCGCATCATAGAAAAAGAATCTCGGCCTTTTCTTTCGCACCGTTCATGGCACCGCATTTTTTTGTATAATTATAAGTTGTAAAAAAAAATATATAAAAACAGGTGGCATAAATTTATGCCCTCCACAAAACAATATTTTTATTACATTATTATTATTATTATTATATTATTTATTTATCTAAATAACCTTAGTGACAACTAATGCCGCTGGATGTTCAAGAGTTCTCCAGTCGCGCTTGCTGGCAGTAGTATACCCATCGGCTACTGCATATAATGTACCAATGATGTTTTGTAGCCTGCATCGAAAACGTTTGACTTGTCATGCACCAGATCCCACAGAACAGCAACGACTAATTTTAGTGACACTGTTTTAAATGGGCTTATTTCATTTAAATTACTTCCCAAGCAGAGCAATGATAGGCTATTCCGACACTTCAATGAAAGAGAGCGTTCAAATTTGCAGCTTCGCAATAAATATAGTAATACTTACAGTTAGTCAATTAAGAATTCGTTGCGTGGTACACCATGAGTAAAATATTGACATTAAATTATTGAAAATAAAAAAATGGTTTTCTTAAGTTTGTGTTTTGTATAAAATACTATTTTAATATTAGAAATAGAGGAAACCAGGAAAACTAAAAATCTCATATCAAAAAAAATAACCGTTTTTTTATTGGACACTAAATATTAAAGGTTTTTTTCAATCGTAACTTATCTGTTGACTGCCCTGAAACATAAATAAGAACACACAAAGTATAAAATGCACAAAATAAGCTGCGGTATAAAAAAGTACAGAAAATTAGGTTTTTGTTTCGCAACTTTTTGGTTTTTGTACCCTTTACTCGTAGAGTAAAAGGGTATATTAGATTCGTTGAAAAGTATGTAACAAGTAGAAGGAAGCGTTTCTGACCCTATAAAGTATATATATTCTTGATCATTATCAATAGCGAAGACGATTGAGCCATGTCCGTCTGACCGTCTGTATGTATGAACGCTGAGATCTCAGGAACTATAAGAGATAGAAAGTTAAGATTAAGCATGAAGATTCTTGAAGTTACTATGCAGCGCACTCCGGCCACGCCAAATCTAACGTCCACAAACTGGCGAAAACTGTGGCGTCCATAATATTATTACTAACGCCTTCGTTTTACCTTGCATAACTCAATATCCATCGTTTTACGAAAGATTTTTCAAATCGGAACATTATTTCGATACTTATGAAGAAATTTAGGTTATAAAGCCCCACATGGGCAGGGACGTCACTATCAGTCACTCAACAGGCTTTCTCCGACAATACGTAATTTCAACTAGCAAAATGAATATTTTAAAAGTGCGTAAAACAGTAACGGGTATCTCATAGTCGCGGCACTCGACAATAGCGTTTCTTCTTGTTATATTTAAGAAATTAAATTAAATATTAAATATGTTAATATTAATATCCTAAAATATCGAGTTTAAATCTTTGAGCTTAGTCAAAATAACGATTTCAATTTTCAATCTTCGGCTGCACGAAATAAGCTGCTAGCACTGTGCATAAGTAATTTTTGTAGTCTAAGTCATACAAAGGGTGGGATATTAGTCAGTCACATACAGTCACAGTCAGTAACTGAGGGTTCAAGTAGAGACGCTTAATTCAGAGTAGTTATTTGTTTTGGTAGAAAAGCTAGCCAGCAGGACTCTGCTAACGTCAAACATTAGACCTTGTTCCCCAAAGTTATTTTCCTTGTAGTTTGGGTTCTCCTTTTGCTCTAATGAATGCTTAATAGCAATATAAGGTCGCTGGAAACCGCATTATTGGGACTACTCCAGAAATCAAAACTATTGGTAGGAGTTGCGGGAGTTAGTTTATGCGAAAATGACTTAATTTTACTAAATGGACGCACGTTTTTTTCAACAGATTTTTGTAATAAAGTTGTGTAATAGAATAAAGGCCACACGGCACGGCAAACGAACTCCCTGTCGAGCAGCAGTGCGATCTCGGTTAATGGTCTGCTTTTTGGGTGGATAGATATGTAAAGGGATGGTTTATCACAAGTCTGCGTTTGTCCAATGCCACGAACGTTGCATACGATGGCTTGGGCGCACGTGCGACTTGTTCAATAGAACAAATCTTTGCTTTGAGCACGTGCACTGGATTTTACATAATCAAAAACCGAGAACTGCACAAACATAAGTACATGAGCTCATGTACAAAACATCCACGTTAGTCGAGCTATCATGCCTCTCGTCCCGTCGAAAAACATGAACCACCTGAACTCAAACTCAAACTGACTGCTAGAGCTTCTGTTTACTGAAAAGATAGATTTTGACTTTTACAAATTTTCGCACAGAACAGAGTCAGCATCCCTTAGGGCTTAGTTTGTGATAATAAAAAAACCTTAAGGGGCTTAGGTAAAGGTCTGGTTGCCAGCATCGCCGCAGGTATTTCCACAAATTAAAGCACGCAGACCTTGTCATTTGACACCACTTGGTAATCCAAACGACTCAGGTTTATGTGGATTCACCCCAGTGTGCCAGCAGACTTAGTAACAGGCAACCAAAAACGAATATTTATATATTTAAAATGGCGTATAAAGTCTCAGTAGCATAATACCAGAGCTTTATACATGGGATATACTAAAGTTTGGACAAAATATTGTATGATTACTTTATAAAATCTGCATAATATATTATAACAAAAATAAATATATTATATAGTCGAGTGCCTCGACTATAAGATACTCGTTACTCTACTCTCTATACAATTTAAAAATATTCATTTTGCTAGTGGAAATTCACAAAGCTTTAGAAAAAGCATGTTGAGTAACTTATGGTGATGTTTATGTGAGACCTTATAACCTACATTTCTAAAAGTCAAACGAAGACGCGTTACAGTCGGCGTGGCTACATGAAAATACCATTTTGAGCTGCGCTGATATCTCAAGAATATGTATGTCTAATCCGAACTCTGGGTCTTAGAGTTTTGAGATAAGCGTTTATGGTTTTCTAGGTTTTGTGGGGGGTTGAGTGGCCGTGGACAAATTATGAAAAAATAATTCGCATTGTCCACTTTATCACTATTAGTTACCGAGATCCCAGAGTTTCTACGAAAAGCGAAAACCGTCTTTCGAGCTTAGTGGGCGTAAGTGTGGGCGTGGCCGGAAAGTGGTTTCACCTTAAGATGCGCGGAAATCTCACTAGTATACGTTTATACGTAATCCCAACTTTCTAGCTCTAAATTGTTCTGAGATTTCAGCGCTTTAAGTTTTTCAATTTTTGGGCGTTATAGTACACGTTGCAGAATGCTAAGATCCTGAGATCTCAGCGCTCATATGGACAGACGGATTTACGGACGGACGGACAGGCGAACATGGCTTAATCGATCTCGTCAAAAACGGTTCCTTCTACCTGTCACACACTTTTCAACGAATCTACTATAACCATTTGCTCTACGAGTAACGGGTATACAAATAAATTATTTGGCGGTTCAGCCATATTAGAGCAAAAAAATTCAACGGGCTCCAGCATTGAGGGGCATATGTAAAAAGTATGTATGAATGCGTGTTACTGAAAAATTCGTGTTCCTTGTTCGTCACTTAAAATTGTTGATATCAAATATTGCTATAAAAACAAATAATTTTTTACCCGTCACTTATGAAGTATCATTACCCACGTGAATTAAGCCTTCTAAGCTATCAGTATGATAACGTTTCTTTCACTCCTGAAACATTTCTATAGCGTTAATCGTAGAGTAATTCGGTATAATGTACTGATTCTAACTATGTAACAGGTAGAAGAATGCTTTTCTGACCCCATAAGCAATATACAAGCATATATATTTGCACGTCTGTTCGTCCGTCTGAAAATATGTATTCGTATAAATGGTATACTTTAAGAGATGGAGAGTAAATAAAAACATCGAGACCTCATAAAGTAAAAGAACTAAAGAGCATGCATATTCTGGATATGCAGCCACAGCGCAAAGGCGTTTCAGCACCCGGCCACGGCTCAAAATAACGTAACGTCAGTCTGATCACTGAAATCTTGGAAACTATAAAAGATCAAAGTTGGAATTATCTACTGTGTGGCCTCTTTTGTCTAAAAACTGCGATAAACTGAATCGTCAATAATATTAGGATTTATGTTTTGATTTTTGACAATACATATTGTTATACCAAAAATGTTGCAAATCGGAAACTACTTATGTAATTTATTGACAAAATTACGTTATTGGACTGAAATTTGAATTTACTTTACCATTAGCTATTAAATATGCTATATATGGTTCGAGCTATGGCGAAAATTGTACACTGCGTGCATTTCCATAGACACTGTCAAAATTTAAAATTTTAAAAAATAACTAAATTGTTGTAGCCCACGAAATTATCCTTATCGCTTTATGTTTCTACCCGTATAATGCACTCGTTGAAAATTATGTAACAGGCAGAAGAAAGCGTTTACGACCCTATAATATATATACATATTTAACCAGAATCAACCGCTTAACAATTTAGTCGGTCTGTCCGCCCGTCCATGTTGATCGCGTAGATCTATGTCTATTGACTATGACTATGTTTAAAAAATGTCATCTAAAAAGTTAAACTTAATTTGAACTAAAAATATAATTTATTAACTTTGCTATATAAGAGTGTATTTAGCCTTTGGTTTCGTTTGGCTTCAAAATACGAATGCTAAATATGAGTAAAGTAGAGTGCCTTATTGTAAGAAGTGTCTAATACAGTTTAAAATATTTAAATCTACATCCAGAAGAGACATGCTTGATGAGCGGATTCGGCCGCGCCTTCTTTAAGTAAAAAAAATTGATAGCGCTGAGATCCCGTTGGCCTAAAAACTTAAAAATTGTGATTACACCTACATTTTGATATAAAAAAACTTGCAATCAGATTTTTAAAAATTTATTAAGAAAATCGAAGTTAGTTAAGATCGTCTTTTGCCGCTATTTCATTAAATTTGAAATTGGTGAACAGCGTATAAAATCTCTGATACTCCGGAACAGGACTATTTAGTTCCTTTCCGGTTTTTTTTTGTTTACCCTCTTAGTTTTACACAGCACTTTAAATGGAAGATGTCAGGATTCGCACTCCAGCAAAAATCTACTGACTCCGTCCTGAAAAATGGCTGCAAGACAAGAGATGAGCCATACGCAAGCTCGGGGAAACTACTCTCTGGTCATGAGAGACAAGAACGCCCTTTTTGCCTGCTAATGTGTTGCTGCGCAATAGAGAAACATAAACTGCAAATCAAGTAGAGAGTATAGCTATGGAACAACTACAGTCACAGGCTTAGTTCGCAGACCTCTCGAGGCAGACGGCGTCACCACGCCCCGTCATGCGATTGGTCCTTGCTTCGTGTATAAAAAATATTAATACGAATTTGCGTTTAAAATATATGAGAGCGTTGTTCCGACATATTTGACAGTAAGGGATGGTTCTGCGTTTTAAGCCCTGGCATTGGATATGGATTGTATTTTGAGGGCCGCGAATAGGAGATTTTCATCGCATTGCCGTAAAAAAACTGAGTTCAAACACGGAATGAGATGAAAATATAATCCGCGTTTAAGAAGAATACAAGTGACAGTTTCACGCATATCGATTAAATGGTATGGTCTCGGCAGCAATAATCCGGGTCCTCTATACAACAGCATGCCACATCCCAACAGCAGGGACTACGACGGCGACGTTGTGCAGGATGCAGCATCCCCGTGAGTCGAGACCCCGACCCAATACCATCATTCTTTTATGTGCTCTCATTTTGGTCACATCAACTTTCCAGGAACTTAATTTATTGTTTGCTACCTGTATTTCAATTCCTTGAAATCAAAACTACGTAAATCTATCGGTATATATTATGAGGGGCGATGGGCAATATTAATGTTAATATTGATTTTTAAACAAAAATAATGAAAATTAAAAATTATACAAAAATTGCATACAAAATAAGGGCCTAAAACCTTTATTGAGCAAATTATAAATTTTAGAAATACTTCATATAAAAAATGCCATATGGAAGTTAAACTTAATTAATTATTATTTACTTTAAAAAAACTAGCTCAAATATATAATATGTTTTAAATTATAAAATGTCCTTTAACTGATTAATGTCCTACGTATTTCCTTTTCCATTAAGGCCACGTCATTATACCCATTATTCGTAGAGTGAAAATATGTTAAAAATAATTTTATTTAATGTCCATAAATGGCAATTAGAAAATACAAAATCAAATAATATTCAAAATGTTTAATTTAATTTTACTATTTAGTGCACATACAAAAAAAACTATTGGTATGAATTGTGGAAAGGAACAAAAACTTAATATTTCATATTTTTTAATTTTCAGATTTAAGGTTTAGCAGCCAGCTATGACTATTCCAATTTCAAAGGTTAAGATGTTGGTTTACAGTAAAATAGTTTTTAGTCACTACCTATTTATTTACCAAAATTTTTTATATGGGAAAATCATTTTCCAAGGTACTAACAAATTTTTACACAGTTATAATGTAAGTAATATTGTATACTGCAAAACTTTCAGATGACATAATTATTTTTAATTTTGTTCTTTTTGTTCTTTTGTTTTTGCTCCTTATTTTCTATAAATTTCACTCAACAGCTTTTTTTGTGGATAAACTTTATATAGTTGCAAAAATCGAGAAATGAACGCAATATAATCGGCGAATGTAAAGAACAAGTAATTTGCATTATTATTGAAAGTCGCGTGCACAACTTAATTTTAGGGAAAGAGCGGGGAAGGGTGGAAGTTAAGAGTTAAGTGTTAAGTGTGCATAAGATAATAGTATACATAGAATGTCCAGTCAGAATTAACTCTTACCTTGCTGCACGCTAGCCCTAATATTTTCTGGTCTCGGCCGCCGGTAAATACAACATTGAATAAGTTGCATACTATGATTAAAACCGCAACGGCAAACTAATTCATTGTGTTTTTCAGAAACGTCAACATGGCATGATAACAAAGTTAAATTTATTGCGACAAATTGCAGAGGTCAACGCGATGAGCACGCACACCATTCAAGTCAGGAACTCAGCAAATTTTGGCACTTGGTTACAAATTGGCTCTTAATAGGTCAATCGCGTTACTTGATTCCTTGATACTAGTCACTGGCCCATAACTCGATCTACTAGAGGCGACATGCAACCATATTCGCAAAAAGTGTAACAATGAGGTCGCTGAGGCAGGTACCAAAAATTATGTTTTTCTTATTCTTTTTTACTAATCGGTTTCCGTTCCCATAACATGATTTGTTATCCATTAAATGCCGAAAACTGAGACGTCCATGACGAACTACGATTGAAACTGTTTAGCACAACGTCTAACTTTAACTCTGGTCAAATGTCGGGCATTTCCGAAATACGAAAGCCGAAAATGTCAAAATAAAGTTTTTCTAACCCGAACAACTAGCAATCCTAATACATAATCGGTATGAATACCCAAATTTAACTTTAAAGACTGAAGGATGGAAAGAGGGACAAAATAAAGTTTTTCTAAGCCAAAAACTAATATTAATCGGTACCTGATCTTTACGGCAATCTGGCGTTTATATAAGATAAAGTATAAGATATATGGTCTTAAATGATTGGTGGTCCCCAGCCAATTGAAAAAATCTTTTACTAACAGAGATATCTTTAAGACAGAAATGACGTTTTTCTCGTTGTTCTTCATTATTTTGAAAATCGTTAACAGAGTAAGTCGCCTCGACCATTCGAAGCAAACCTTATTACTTAACGATTGCAGAGATATGTGGCCGCCACAGAACAGCCTCTATGCCCTCGTATAAATTCTTTTAGAAGCAACACAACATAATAAAAATGGCGTTGACTTCACCATAAGACGAATTCTATATAAATGGACTAATCTACTAACCCTTAAAAAAATACCTTTAGGAAGGTTTAGAAGTATTAGGTAGGAGGCTCTTGGTATTGGAGAAAGTCAAGTGTACTGCACAAAAATTGAAAAAAGCAATCTTACTGGAATTTAGGTTCAACATGAACTTCAATTCCACTGAAAAAAAGTAAAAGCTTTAGCCCGTTAAGGTGCGGCTCCTTGGAGATATGGTGAAAACAGAAACATATCCATCCTTTATGAAGCAACGTTGGTGAGCGAACGACGATGGTAGTTGCTCAGCCAGATAAATACAAAAAAAGGCCAATCTTCTGATCCAAGCCCAATGCTGGAGCTGGACGAGGTAACGGAGTCTAGACTGTATATATATATATTTATATATATTTTGCAGAGCTAAAAAGAAGATTTAACTTTTCTCGGCCATCCGCTTTTGTATTGTTCTGGTTTCTGTTGCTTAATCAGTAGTTTTGACCGTCATTTGATTACCGCAGTTAGCGAATGTTATCCTTAAAATAAGAGCTGTAACTTGAATAACGGCATAATTCATAATTCATTGGTTTTGAGGAATATAATTGTAGAACAGTTTCAGGCATGTGATGTTACTACCCTTTTAATGCATTATAAATGAAATATGGTAATGAGTTGTGGAGTAATGTTCCTATTTAAAAACTGAACTCCTAATATTATAGACGCCCACGGATTTTTTGCAGACGTTGGAGCGGGCGTGGCTGGAAGCTCATCCCAGTTATCAAGCACTTATACTTCCTTAAATCTTAGCGTTCGGACAGAGGTACTGACAGACGGAGTGATAGATGCACGGACAGACTGATGAATCCTGTTAAATATTTTTGAACGAATAAATTGTAATACTAACGTTGATGTAGTATAAGTAGTACAAACAAATGGGCCAACCCGCACAGGTTAAATCAGTTCGCGGGGTAATAACTAATAGCTAAAACATACAGAAAGTTAGTGTCGATAGAAGGAAACAAATTCTTTAACTCTACAAAGGTATGGTAAAATTATATTTTTCAAGACAGGGATGGATGTTGAAATGTTTATTATATAGGGTGTATATGAAATAGGATGTTGCACTTACAACAACTAAGACGAAAAGATCGTGCAGCGTAAAACAAAAAAAATTAGGTGAAGCCCTAAAGGGCACATTATCGCTTATCTGTAATTTAAATCGTTGTTGTGGAAGAAAGAAGAAGAAATGCCATTTAACTAATTTAAAACAAGAGGTCGGGTGCCGCGACTGTAAGATACCCGTTACTGTTTTACAAAATTTTAAAATATTATTTTGCTAGTGGAAATTCACATGGCGCCACCTATTGTCAGAGGAAGCATGTTGAGTAACTGCTTTTTCGGTCTTTCGGGTTTTGTGGGCGTGTCTTTATCGGAAAAAAACACATCGCATTGGGAGCATCATAAAAATATACATGTTTAAGCCGAACTTTCTATCTCTTATAGTTACCAAGATATCAGCTTTTCTAGAAAATCCGAAAACCGTCTTTTGAGCCTTGGGGGCGTATGGGTGGGTGTATCCGGATAGTAGTACCACTATAAGATGCGCTGGCTGGAAAAAAACACATTGCATTGGAAGGATCATAAAAACCTACATGCTTAATCCAAACTTTCTATCTCTTATAGTTACCGAGATATCAGCTTTTCTAGAAAATGCAAAACTTCTTTTGAGCTTGGTGGGCGTATGGGTGGGTGTGGATAATAGTACCACTATAAGATGCGCTAGCTTCTAAATATTATGCTTTCTGAATTTCAACTTTCTAGCTCCAATTGAGTGGGCGTGGTAGGATGATGTAATAAACTTGCGCTGCGTAGGGACCTCAAGAATCTTCATGGTTAATCTCAATTTTGTATCTCTTATAGTTCCTGAGATCTCAGCGTTAATACGGACAGCAGGACAGACGGACAGACAGACGGACATGGTTTTACTCTACGAGTAACGGGTATAAATATAATAAATAAGAATCAAAACTGATAATAATGTCACTGCACATGTAAGGCCATATGACCGCAATTTTTAATAAAGTGTGGAATAATTTTCCAAATTACAAAATTATGGTAAATTGATATTATACGGACGGACAAATGGACATTAACTTGGAGTTTTGTAAGTAACGTGTATCTTATACTGAAAACACCACCTTCATATAATTTATGTTGCATACATACATATGTCGAAGGACTCGACTAGGTAGATATAATATATAATATTATTGTTTTTGTCTAATTGACTTTGATAATTATCAGTGTCTTTTATGTCACCAAGTCTAGTTTTGCAGTCTTGCTAGTGTTTATATTAATTTAATTTGATGGACATTTGTTCAAGCTCTGAGTAACTTGTCATGCTCGTATGGTCTTATTTGACTGTATACCAAAGGGCGATTTAAAAGCCTAACTCAGTTGTATTTAACAGATTGGAGGAATAGTTTTTGATGCTATAAAGTAAAGTACGCTATAAAGTAAGTATTGAATATCAGGATCAATAGCCAAGTCCGTCCGTCTGCAAGCATATACAAAGTTGGGTTTAAGCATATATAAGATTTAGCATGTATATTCTTAAGTTGCCTACGCAGCGCAACTATAGCGACCTGATATGCCTACTTTAAAGTCCACAAAACACGAAAAACTCTGAGATCTCAGGAACTATAAGAGCGAGAAAGTATGAATTTAACATGTATAATCTTAAGATGGCAACGCAACTTTAAGTTGCGCCCACACCCTCTCTCAAGCACACAAAGTGCGAAAAACTATTTATAAAGAGCTAAAAAATTAAGAATTAGCAATGAAGATTGGGCTGTAGCAGCTAGGGCCTTTAACTTAAGTTAAACAATGTATGCTTATGTCTAATTAATCTTTAATTGTACATTTATATGTGGTGAAAACTATTTTCGTATAGGTTTGAAATTAAGAGTAGTAGAATATTTTCAATGTTTTAAAGAGTAGGACTTAAATGGAGGTTGTAGGGTCAGTGTTCCCTAAAGAGTTACAAGTGGAAAGCAGGTGTTGTAGTGATATGTCAACGTTGTGGTTTGGGCGTGATCGAGGTAGTGTAGGTGTTTGTTTGATGTCCTAGCAAAATAGACATGCGTTTGTTTTAGAAGATGTGGTAGTTGTTAAATAGAATTTCGTTAATTGTTTGATTCCAAATAGAAGTTTCGGAGATTTAAGATAGGCTTTTAGTGTGGCGTTCATTTTAATATATTTTAGTATAAATTTCACTGTAAGGTTTTATATAGTTTTGTGTGGTTATTTTGTTTTGATTTGTTTTTTGCAAGGGAGTTGCTTTGAGTGCAGTGCTTCTGGTCTCCCACCCAAACCATAATTCTCTCATTTTTATAGGTTTAAAAAGGCTCTACGATCGCTAGAAGCTCTGTTGAGAAAACTGTGGAGAAGTGGAATAAAATGTTCTGTTTAACGGAATCAAATTTTTGGAGTTGCGTTCTTTTTGTTCAAATTTTTAAGCGCTGTATGAATTCTTCAATAGCTAACGTTTTGCAGCTCGAAGAAATTTCGGCCACGCCATTGTAACGCTTACAAATCTCGAGAAACTATGGCGTGTTTAGAGTAAAGGATAATATTGCTTTAAGTGCATTGCTGCTTGGACATTAATTTCAAAATCAGTTGCTTCGTGGGGAGACGAATGATGTGTTTTTGAATCAGGAGTAAATCATTAGATTCTTATTAAAGATAAAAGAAGACATACACTATAATTTAATGGACACCCCAGTTTTCCGTGGTTTGTGGATGCTGAACTTGCGCTGCGTATGGACCTCAAGAATCTGGCTGCTTAATCTCAACCCTGAATCTCTTATAGTTTCTGAGATCTCAGCGTTGATACGGACAAACGGACGGACGGATAGACAGTCAAGCGGATATTGCTCAATCGATTTTGTTATTGATATTAATCAAGAATATAAAAACTTTATTGGGTCGGAATCGCTTCCTTTTACCTGTTACATACTTTTCAACGAATCTAGTATAGCCTTTAACTCTACTAGTAACGGGTATAAAAACGTAATCTATAGGTAGAGAAACAAGAATCTTCAGCCAATTTCATTATGTTTTTCTAAAAACTATACACTTTCCTTTTGTTGGCTTATCAAATATTTCGGCAAACTATTTATAAAGAGCTAAAAAATTAAGAATTAGCAATGAAGATTGGGCTGTAGCAGCTAGGGCCTTTAACTTAAGTTAAACAATGTATGCTTATGTCTAATTAATCATTAATTGTACATTTATATGTGGTGAAAACTATTTTCGTATAGGTTTGAAATTAAGAGTAGTAGAATATTTTCAATGTTTTAAAGAGTAGGACTTAAATGGAGGTTGTAGGGTCAGTGTTCCCTAAAGAGTTACAAGTGGAAAGCAGGTGTTGTAGTGATATGTCAACGTTGTGGTTTGGGCGTGATCGAGGTAGTGTAGGTGTTTGTTTGATGTCCTAGCAAAATAGACATGCGTTTGTTTTTAGAAGATGTGGTAGTTGTTAAATAGAATTTCGTTAATTGTTTGATTCCAAATAGAAGTTTCGGAGATTTAAGATAGGCTTTTAGTGTGGCGTTCATTTTAATATATTTTTAGTATAAATTTCACTGTAAGGTTTTATATAGTTTTGTGTGGTTATTTTGTTTTGATTTGTTTTTTTGCAAGGGAGTTGCTTTGAGTGCAGTGCTTCTGGTCTCCCACCCAAACCATAATTCTCTCATTTTTATAGGTTTAAAAAGGCTCTACGATCGCTAGAAGCTCTGTTGAGAAAACTGTGGAGAAGTGGAATAAAATGTTCTGTTTAACGGAATCAAATTTTTGGAGTTGCGTTCTTTTTGTTCAAATTTTTAAGCGCTGTATGAATTCTTCAATAGCTAACGTTTTTGCAGTTCGAAGAAATTTCGGCCACGCCATTGTAACGCTTACAAATCTCGAGAAACTATGGCGTGTTTAGAGTAAAGGATAATATTGCTTTTAAGTGCATTGCTGCTTGGACATTAATTTCAAAATCAGTTGCTTCGTGGGAGACGAATGATGTGTTTTTGAATCAGGAGTAAATCATTAGATTCTTATTAAAGATAAAAGAAGACATACACTATAATTTAATGGACACCCCAGTTTTCCGTGGTTTGTGGATGCTGAACTTGCGCTGCGTATGGACCTCAAGATCTGGCTGCTTAATCTCAACCCTGAATCTCTTATAGTTTCTGAGATCTCAGCGTTGATACGGACAAACGGACGGACGGATAGACAGTCAAGCGGATATTGCTCAATCGATTTTGTTATTGATATTAATCAAGAATATAAAAAACTTTTATTGGGTCGGAATCGCTTCCTTTTACCTGTTACATACTTTTCAACGAATCTAGTATAGCCTTTTAACTCTACTAGTAACGGGTATAAAAACGTAATCTATAGGTAGAGAAACAAGAATCTTCAGCCAATTTCATTATGTTTTTCTAAAAACTATACACTTTCCTTTTGTTGGCTTATCAAATATTTCGGCAATTGGTATATATAAACTTAAAGCGTATTAAAATGGATGGTATATTTCCTCAAAAAAAAGAATATAAAAAAAAGTATATAATAATATGCATAGACCTATGTGTCTTAAATATGTTGAAAATGTTGCATTTGCTAAATTCTGCATGAAGCTTATTTTATTTCAGTCTATAAAAACGGTAGTAACTCTGTTGTCAAAAACTGAAAGGGTATTTTGAAATTTTCGACCATTTCCCATGTAATACCTATGTTTCTTGCTCGCATCACCTTTCTTACATGGCTATGTTAAGCGAAGATATAACTCTAGCAATACCCACAACGACCACAAATTACAAAATGTAAATTTGCCTACTCTAATGCCCACAAAACGCGGAACCCCAAAACCAATATTACTCTAGTACTATAAGAGCTAGAAGCTTTTGGTCCGGCCACGGACTTCCTAACGCCCATAAGCCGCGGAAAACCTTGGCTCCAAAGTATTAAAATTTTTGTATAGCATTTTTTTGCCAATATCAATACATTATATGGGAACCCATTAACATATGTATATATATCTTAATTGGGCCGAAAAGGTATAATAATAATATATTATATATTATATTATTATTTATTATTTTAAGGAAATTACCAGCAATTATCAAGTGCGGGATATTGTGTTCCTTTGTGTTAAGCAACAGCTACAATGGCCTTCTGCTTAAAATGTAATATGTTTTATGTAACAATGATGATTTGAGATTTGTAACAATAATGGCTTTTTTTTAAGCAGGTATTTACAGGTATGCTAAAAAGTCTGTATATATAAATCTATGGGTGTACTTATTCTAGTTATGTAAAGTAGGTTTAAAATTACATATATGTTATTGTAAAGGCTTTTGGATTTAAGGAATTGGATAGTTGTGGTTATATTTATGGGATCTACTAATTCTTCTAAAGTTTTTTTGAGGAATTTACGTGTGTGTTCAATGAAGGTAGGTCATTCTAAGAATATGTGTGATAGAGTAAGGTTAAGGTTACATTGTTGACATGAGGGTAAAGGTGTTTTATCATATAGGTGGCTGTGTGACAGTTCGTCCTATTCGGAGTCTTTTAAATTTAATGGAATATTCGTGAGAAAGTTAGTTTTAAAAGTTCGATATTGTTCTCATTTATTATGTTATGAATTTGTAGTGTACAGATGTGTTGTTCCATATAAGGTAAATTTCAGAGTGAATTTATATTTGTATTTTTAGATAATTTTTCTAATTTCAAATATTATATATAGTAGGTCGAGTTATTTGGGTTTGTGGTGCTGTAAGGGCTGAGAGTGAGTCGGTGCATATTAACATGCTGTGGTGGTAGAATTTGCTGGGTTATGCTGTGTTTTGTGGAGGTTACGCTGTATGTAACTCTATTGCAATATCGGTGGTGTGTTTGCTTTTTTTGATGTGTGTACGGATTTGTTTATTTTAGTAAAGTTAAAGGACCACTTTGGCGCGGTTTCTTTTTTATTTGTTATGGGGATAGGGTATAGTGGCATTGCTTTGCAGTGGTCAATCGTAAATTTTATTGTTGATGAAAATTTTGTGATTCGTTTTCTTTTCGAGGTTTTTTAATAACCTGTTCTAGAGGCGTTTTCTTGGCGGTGGAAATCATTTTAAAGTTTTTTAATATGGCATGTTTAGTTCTCTTTTATTTTGGTATTATGTTATCTTCATATAGCAGGTTGATTATAGGTAAGGAGGCAATTGCCCCGAAGGCTATTTTAATAGCTGAGGGGTTATTGTTCTTATTTTATTAAGTTTTGATTTGGGTGCCTTTCCGTATAGAAATAACCCATAATCAATTTATGACTTGATAACTGAGTTGATTAGAGAGTGCTAGAGAGGCATTTTATAATATTTAGTCTTTTAGAAATTTGCATTACTAACTAATTTATATTTATTAGTTATAGTAACACCTAATATTATGAACGATTCTTCGTTTTTTAATTTGAGAGTTCTAAGTTTTTTGAAGTTGTATTTTTTTTGCGACACACGTGTAAATATTTAGGGATGGGAAGACTGGCTGCAAAGTAATTGCACCATTCTTGAATGTCTGTGAGCAGTGGGTTTATATTTATTGACGTATTTCTTCTTTTGTGTCTTTTTATAATTGTATAGTCATCTGCGTATGCTGTAAATTCTAACGATTTGTGAAGACCTATGATTCTATTTACTTTGTTATATGCAATTGTAAAAAGGATTACGGATAATGGTGATCCTTGTGGGATTCCATTTTCAAGGGGTAATGGTTGGGTTTGTATGTTTTGAGTTTAAACACAGATTTTTCGGTTATTAAGAAATTGTATTATATATTTGATCATTTATGGCCCTAATCTCCAATCAACGAGTTCATCTATGGTTGTGTAAATTCCTATTTTGTCAAATGCTCTTGAGAAAGGTGAAATGATTAAAAGGTGACTTTTTCTGGATAGGGTGGTGGCAGTCAGATAAACTAGCTTTGCTAGAGAGCCTAATACCGATTTTCGCTTTTTGAAGCCCATTTGACGACTATCGAGTAGTTGGCTTTTGTTAAATAGGCATCATAGTCTTTTAGATAATATTTTATCCATGACTTTGGATATACTTTAAGTTGGTTTATGGCGCTTTTTATACCCGTTACTCGTAGATTATACTAGATTCGTTAAAAAGTATGTAACAGGTAGAAGGAAGCGTTTCCGACCCTATAAAGTTTATATATTCTTGATCAGGTTGAATAGCGAAGACGAATGAGCCATGTCCGTCTGTCCGTATGAACGCTGAGATCTCAGGAACTATAAGAGATACAAAATTTAAATCTCAGGAACTATTAGAGCTAGAAAGTTGAAATTAAGTATTTATAATCTTTAGATGCTAGTGCATCTTATAGTGGTACTATTATCCACACCTACCCATACGTCCACCAAGCTCAAAAGAAGTTTTGCATTTTCTAGAGAAGCTGATATCTTGGTAACCATAAGTGATAGAAAGTTTGGATTAACCATGTAGGTTTCTGGGATGTTCCTAATGCGAATTTTTTTCCGATCAAGCCACGCCCAGTTAAACGCCTACAAAACCCGAAAAACCAAAAATTCAAACTATAAGAGCTACAAAATTGTGCTTAAGAATACGCATTAAAGAGATGCCACTGCAACTTGCCACGAGGTTTCATCCGACCACGCCCACTCTAACGCCCACAATCCACGGAAAACTGTGGTCTACTATAATAATATTATGAATGTCTTCGTTTGACCTTGTAAAACTTATTTCTGTTAATATCTATCGATTTAACAAAGATTTTTTAAATCGGAATATTATTTCGCTATTTATGAAGAAATTTAGGTTATAAGGCCTCACATGGTTTGTGATCTCACTATCAATTACTCAACATGCTTCCTCTGACATTAGGTGGCGCATTGTGAATTTCCACTAGCAAAATTAATATTTTAAAATTGAGTAAAACAGTAACGGGTATCTTATAGTCGCGGTACTCGACTATAGCGTTTCCTTTTGTTTTTGGATTATTTGTTGGCTGAGTGGTCTGTCGTCAGAAAATTGTTTAATGTATTTTGAAAAGAATCTGACCTACATAAACATATTTAATTATATATATAGTGTTTTTTTAGAGGTATAAAACCTTATGTTGGCATAACTATTCAAGATAACAGCTGTCAAGTGAATTATTTTCATTTAAGTTAGGCAATTCATCATAAATATGATGAATATGGCCATACGATGATGGCCAAAACGTTAAAGTCATCAAAAATTAGACTTCGAGATTAGACTACATCCATCATATTTAAAAAGTAATGCCTCAAAATTATCTTTCGAATAAAGAAAAATTCATGCCAATCGAATAATCCATCGATGTTTTATTGAAATATTAAGTTCTATACCTCTAAAAATCACTTTTAAATACTAGCGCGCCCATCCTTTAGATTTCTATTCAACATTTATTGAAGTGCTTTGAGATATACAATGTTTCTTTTTTTCCATCAGGTTCATTAACGAATTAATCAGACGCTCGAGCAGGCCATGTGAGAAACATGGATTCCCCATATTTGGGCCACACACTTGCAATGATTGTCCTTGTGCATTCAAAAAATAAACTTTAAAATTTAACTGTTTAAAAAAGGGCTATCAGCTTTATTTCTAGAGCGTTGCCACATACTCAGCTGTTAAGAGCTAGAGCTGCAAACTATAGAAATGCAGCGCTGCTATCACATTATGGCATAGCTGACAACTTTAACAAACTTTCAAAATGTTTAATCAATTTTCCTAATAAGTAATTTTCTCGTTTATGATTCTAAACACTCCCGGAGCCCCCTTGAACACGTACAAAAATTGCATCAATATCTGACAAAATAGAGGACATACATGGTAACATTCATTTTTATATTCATTTATTTATTTATATTGTTTCTGTGCTTTTTTGATAGAAGGTTTGATGCGAAGGTAAGTCGCACCAGGAACTGCAAACGTTTGAATTCGAATGGCATATCCTTCGGAATCATTGGGATACGTGGAAACAGTACGTCTTCAATTTTGAATTTTCCAGTCACAAAATGTTTTTAATCATGTGTAACCCCTAAAAGCAACGATGGGAGTGGTTCAGGTGGTGAAAGTAATTCTGGCAGTTTGACTTTTCCTCTGGCGCAACATATCCCTGGCGTTTCGTTTAAATTTTGAGTGCGTGCAAATTTTATCCATTTTTTCTATGGCGACACATGGATGAAGACTGTAGTCAATTTTACAGTCATAATGGAGTCTCACCACTCTTGCTCGAACATTTTGTCGGTGACATTCCCGTTGTACATGTGTCGCAGACGAAAGGGCCTGAGCTTACTTCCCGTCGTTTGGGTAATTCAGACTTTCTAGGCTTAATGCTTGTTGCTCTTCTGATTCTGAGGGCCTCTGAAGGGGCATATTTTTTCGAAGCAAATTCGTTCGTCAGATAAAAAATATACAACAAATTAAAGAAAACTAAAATGTTAAATAAATTTTACAAGAAATTTGTACATTTTTTCAAAAACTCACCCAAACTTGAAATTTTTTCAACACACTCACAACAATGTTTTTAAACATTGAACTGGTTGTTCGATCGAGTGCCGAACTTGTTTTATGTCCACCGGACGCAGTACAAGAATAAGAAGTCGGCCTTAGAAAATTGGTTATGAATTTTATCGCAGAAAAGAGGCGCGTAGTGCGTATCGCCAATCGAGAGTACTTCAGTAAGAGTAATAGCTTAAGCCCCGTTATGCAACACTAGATAGTAGATGCAAAGCGTTAGCCATAGCTTACAGAGTGTTGCTAAACAATTATATTGTTTCAACAAAATTTACGTTATATTCAAATGGTCCTCTGACATTGGTCACTTGCACTTGTTCTTGTTACCTTTAAAGTATGTTTAATACTAATTTGCATTCTGTTTGACATTTGAAATGAAACCTCGCATGCCATAAAATAAAATATCAAAAAACCACTGTAAAAAACGATTTTTTAATTTGGTATATTCAATACCATGTAAGATGATCCTTCTTGAGATGGTCTGTTATCACGATTTTTTGCTCTCTCTTTTCCCCCTGACCACGAGCTGACGATATAAATAAAGCGTAAATTCTTGTTGTAAAATAATTGAGAATTATTCTATCAACCCAATTCGCAAATGGTCTTACAAAACATTTAACGTTATCTATTCACCAACATTGTCTGGCTCTGCGATCCGGATTACTTCAGCATCTACAAACTGTTTAAGTAAATCTACACACCATGGACGCTTAAACCTCTTACCAAAGCGCGTGGTCGGCTAGAGGCGAGCTGTCGCCGCTCTGCCGATCACGGGAAAATGCATTCAGAACACTAGTTGAAGTCGCCGCTTGGTTAGCGATAATAAGGACAACAAGAGTGTGTGTTGGAGATAGTGTTTTATTCTGACATACAATTCCTTAGCTTACATACCGCACTTTCTCTTCCCTCTTTCTGTGATGGCGCAAATCAGTGTAAGCCGGGCCGCCAATTTTAAGTTCGTCATCGGCCTATTTAGTGTGACAAATAAATTACGAAGAAAATTACAAAGTAATTTGGTTTTAAAATTATTTTTGTTTTTATACCCGTTACTCGTAGAGTAAAAGGAAGCGTATCCGACCCTAAAAAGAATATATATTCTTGATCAAGATCAGTAGCGAAGACGATTGAGCTATGTCCGTCTGTCCGTATGAATGCAAAGATCTCAGGAACTATAAGAGATAGGAAGTTGAGATTAGGCACGAAGATTCTTGAGGTCCATACGCAGCGCAAGTTTACTTCAGCATCCGGCCACGCCCACTCTAGCGCCCACAAATCCCGACAGACTGACAGACTGACAGACTGACAGACTGACAGACTGACAGACTGACAGACTGACAGACTGACAGACTGACAGACTGACAGACTGACAGACTGACAGACTGACAGACTGACAGACTGACAGACTGACAGACTGACAGACTGACAGACTGACAGACTGACAGACTGACAGACTGACAGACTGACAGACTGACAGACTGACAGACTGACAGACGGACAGACTGACAGACTGACAGACTGACAGACTGACAGACTGACAGACTGACAGACTGACAGACTGACAGACTGACAGACTGACAGACTGACAGACTGACCGACTGACAGACTGACAGACTGACAGACTGACAGACTGACAGACTGACAGACTGACAGACTGACAGACTGACAGACTGACAGACTGACAGACTGACAGACTGACAGACTGACAGACTGACAGACTGACAGACTGACAGACTGACAGACTGACAGACTGACAGACTGACAGACTGACAGACTGACAGACTGACAGACTGACAGACTGACAGACTGACAGACTGACAGACTGACAGACTGACAGACTGACAGACTGACAGACTGACAGACTGACAGACTGAGAGACTGACAGACTGACAGACTGACAGACTGACAGACTGACAGACTGACAGACTGACAGACTGACAGACTGACAGACTGACAGACTGACAGACTGACAGACTGACAGACTGACAGACTGACAGACTGACAGACTGACAGACTGACAGACTGACAGACTGACAGACTGACAGACTGACAGACTGACAGACTGACAGACTGACAGACTGACAGACTGACAGACTGACAGACTGACAGACTGACAGACTGACAGACTGACAGACTGACAGACTGACAGACTGACAGACTGACAGACTGACAGACTGACAGACTGACAGACTGACAGATTGACAGACTGACAGACTGACAGACTGACAGACTGACAGACTGACAGACTGACAGACTGACAGACTGACAGACTGACAGACTGACAGACTGACAGACTGACAGACTGACAGACTGACAGACTGACAGACTGGCAGACTGACAGACTGACAGACTGACAGACTGACAGACTGACAGACTGACAGACTGACAGACTGACAGACTGACAGACTGACAGACTGACAGACTGACAGACTGACAGACTGACAGACAGACCGGACAGACCGACAGATCGACAGACTGACAGACTGACAGACTGACAGACGGACAGACTGACAGACTGACAGACTGACAGACCGACAGACTGACAGACTGACAGACTGACAGACTGACAGACTGACAGACTGACAGACTGACAGACTGACAGACTGACAGACTGACAGACTGACAGACTGACAGACTGACAGACTGACAGACTGACAGACTGACAGACTGACAGACTGACAGACTGACAGACTGACAGACTGACAGACTGACAGACTGACAGACTGACAGACAGACTGACAGACTGACAGACTGACAGAGTGACAGACTGACAGACTGACAGACTGACAGACTGACAGACTGACAGACTGACAGACTGACAGACTGACAGACTGACAGACTGACAGACTGACAGACTGACAGACTGACAGACTGACAGACTGACAGACTGACAGACTGACAGACTGACAGACTGACAGACTGACAGACTGACAGACTGACAGACTGACAGACTGACAGACTGACAGACTGACAGACAGACAGACTGACAGACTGACAGACTGACAGACAGACAGACAGACAGACAGACAGACAGACTGACAGACTGACAGACTGACAGACTGACAGACTGACAGACTGACAGACTGACAGACTGACAGACTGACAGACTGACAGACTGACAGACTTGACAGACAGACTGACAGACTGACAGACTGACAGACTGACAGACTGACAGACTGACAGACTGACAGACTGACAGACTGACAGACTGACAGACTGACAGACTGACAGACTGACAGACTGACAGACTGACAGACTGACAGACTGACAGACTGACAGACTGACAGACTGACAGACTGACAGACTGACAGACTGACAGACTGACAGACTGACAGACTGACAGACTGACAGACTGACAGACTGACAGACTGACAGACTGACAGACTGACAGACTGACAGACTGACAGACTGACAGACTGGCAGACTGACAGACTGACAGACTGACAGACTGACAGACTGACAGACTGACAGACTGACAGACTGACAGACTGACAGACTGACAGACTGACAGACTGACAGACTGACAGACTGACAGACTGACAGACTGACAGACTGACAGACTGACAGACTGACAGACTGACAGACTGACAGACTGACAGACTGACAGACTGACAGACTGACAGACTGACAGACTGACAGACTGACAGACTGACAGACTGACAGACTGACAGACTGACAGACTGACAGATTGACAGACTGACAGACTGACAGACTGACAGACTGACAGACTGACAGACTGACAGACTGACAGACTGACAGACCGGACAGACCGACAGAGACTGACAGACAGACGACAGACTGACAGACTGACAGACTGACAGACAGACTGACAGACTGACAGACTGACAGACTGACAGACTGACAGACTGACAGACTGTCAGACTGACAGACTGACAGACTGACAGACTGACAGACTGACAGACTGACAGACTGACAGACTGACAGACCGACAGACGATCGATCGAACAGACCGGACTGACCGACAGACCGAGCCAGACCGACAGACCGGATGACCGACAGACTGACAGGACCGACAGACCGACAGACCGAGACCGGACAGACCGACAGACCGACGACAGACTGACAGACTGGACAGATCAGACAGACTGACAGTGACCGACAGACTGACAGACTGACAGACTGATGATCAGCAGACCGACAAGACCGAGACGACAAGACCGACAGACCGACAGATCGACAGACCGACGAACCGACAGATCGGACAGGACTGACAGACCGACAGACCGACAGACCGGACAGACTGACAGGAGACTGACGAATTCGACTGACAGACTGACAGACTGACAGGACTGACAGACCGACAAGACTGACTGACAGACACGACGAGCGAGCTGACAGACGACAGACGGACAGACTGACAGACTGGGACAGGACCTGGGACAGACTGACAGAAAAACTGACAGACCGACAGGACTGGACAGAAACTGACAGACTGACGAGACTGACAGACTGACAAGGGGACATGTGACAGACTGGAGCGAAGACGCGGACAGACAGACTTTGACAGACTGACGAGACTCGACAGATCGCCGGACAGACTGACAGACTGACAGAGGGGGGGGGGGGGGGGGGGGAAAAAACTGACAGACCGAACAGGGACTGACAGACTGACAGGGACTGGGGGGGGACAGACTGACAGACCGGACAGACTGACAGACTGAAAGTGATATTCTGATACGAGACTGACAGACTGACATGAGACTGACAGACTGACAGATCAAGACAGACTGACAGAATACTGACTAGACTGACATTTGACAGACTGAACAGACTGACAGACTGACGAGACTGACAGACTTACAGACTGACAGACTGACAGACTGACAGACTGACAGACTGACAGACTGACAGACTGACAGACTGACAGACCGACAGACTGACAGACTGACATCGACAACGACAGACCGCAGACTGGACAGACTGACAGACTGACAGAGATACACTGGATTGGAGATCGACAGACTGACAGACTGACAGACCGGACAGACTTTGACAGACCGACAGACTGACAGACTGACA